>NC_091823.1:99640058-99940058 GCF_038994185.2 Dermacentor albipictus
ATCGTGCGACGGCCGGCCGTGCCGCCGGCGGGCCTTGTGCTGGGAACGGAGGAAATGCCACCGAGTTGTTGCGACGGCTGTGCAGCGAGAGCGCGCGAGCGCGTCACCAAAGGCTGACAAGCTATATACCGGCGCTTCCTACACAATTCAGTAAATGGCACCCTCGCTATATACGTACATGTATTGCCGAAGGGAGCAGCAGGCGAGCATGACGTTCTGGCCTGCATGGCAATGGGGGCTATACAGCACGCGTATACGTGCGTTTAAACTTCGTCCGTCGTGGCTTCGAACTGCTTTGTGACTTTGCAAATTGTTAATTTCCAGCAAGAACATTGCGCTATATAGACGCTTTGTACAGTGCTTACACTATGGGACCTTTTTATGTACTAAATATCTATACTTTTGTATCTGCACTAAGTATTCAATAAACTTCAAGCTTCAAACAATCGGCAATTATTATGTAAACGTGCGCATACGCTCACTCCTCCACGTGCTTAGGAGAATGTAATCGCTTGGAAATTTATAGAGATAAAGCGTGTGATAAATTACGCTAAGAACGTTTGGAGCCACGAGCACGAAGTTTAGACAAATGAATGTACTATACGCCTAATATTCTCTGGGCATCTATATTGTTGAACGATTACACCAGCGTTTTCTCCTAATTATTGTAGGAATCTCTATGCAGTTGCGGGTCGTTTGCGTAATGATTATATTAGAATGGTAATAACAATGATTAGGGTCGTGGAAAGGCGTCATGCGTGCCAAGTCACGCTCTTTACGCTCTCCGACGGCGCGCAATTGATGCTTGTCAGAAGGGAAATGGCCGGGGTGTCATCGCGCCCTTTGCTGGTGCATGCGATATGCATGCGAATGATGCAAATTAGATAACTCGCGCCATCGCTAAACGGGATACCTGCTTTTAGGATTTCACTCGGCGTGGAAAACAAAGAAAATTATTTCGCCTTGAAAAATAGTCCTACCGTGTGGCAGCATACCACGGTTGTGTGCGTGCGTGCGTGCGTGCGTGCGTGCGTGTGTGTGTGTGTGTGTGTGTGTGTGTGTGTGTGTGTGTGTGTGTGTGTGTGTGTGTGTGTGTGTGTGTGTGTGTGTGTGTGTGTGTGTGTGTGTGTGTGAGAGAGAGAGGTGGAGAACGTCTGCTGCATGCATTAACTCGCATTCACACGACGCCATACGTATACGTTTTCGCCGGAAAAAGGAAAAGATGCGACGACGCTCGTTCTCCTGTCACGTAATGACTATATATTGCAGGGTGGAGACGTCCTAATTAGGTGCCGGATTCTTGCGCAACCAGCCGGCATCTCGTGACAAGACGGGCGATGGCGACATCGACTCATCGCATGAGTCAGTTTTCGCAAGAAGTGTGGCTACAGTCTCACGACACCCTATGCATCATCCTTGAGCCCCGGACGACGCGTGCATCTCTGCCCACGCACGCAGAAGCGGATGCTTCGTGCAACCCGATTCGGCGCGTCGAGTCGAATGCATCCGTGTTATTGCGCAGGGCAGTTCGCCAATTTCCCCGATTATAGGCAACTCCTTTACATAGGGTTGATCTTTTACTAACCAGGCAAGACCGTTTTGTCCTAAAGCGAGCTGTTCGCTGCACAGTAAAACACATTTCTAGGCTCGTATTCACAAAACATGCTCTTACGTTGAAATTATTCGTAAGACAAAATATCCGAAAATCCTGATGAAGGATATATCAGCAGCGAAGGCGGCGGACGAATGGCAAAGTTTACTTACGAACTAGAGGCATTGTGATATATATTAGGAGGAGATCTACTACTTCATTTTACTTATTGAGTGATGGAAGTTACACGAAAAATAATGAATTCAAATAAAGTGCGGCCGCATTCACATACAGTAGAAATATAAAAAAAAGATAAAAAATAGACTTCGACCGCATATGCTTTGAGCATTCTGAAGCAGCAAAGTTGCACTAAACAAACAAACTACGCACCCCAGCACATGATTCTCTCTTTCATGTCCGGAGACGGACGCGGTCCATAAATACGGTCCCTGCATAGAGAGCGCTGGACTCCCCATTGTTCTAAAGAGTCATTGTACTAGCGAGCCGTTCAATGCAAAGTATGTAAAAAGTTTCCGATCTCTGTTGCGTACATTTTCCTCTTGTTGAATTCCCTCGCGATACATGTTGTATATCATAAATTGGACATTTGTCTCACTCATATTCAAAATTATCTCGGAAGCCATTACGTGAAACATACATCGTGGAAATAAGTTGTGGTACGCATGCGGGAGCGCATGGAAAGGGCCAATAAAAACTATGTAAAGAAAAAAAAAGAAAGAAGACAGAAAACAGCAAAATAACGTAGAATGGTAAGCCTGGACTGCAACATCAGATACATCATTACAATTCCGTGTGTATATACATCAATATGTTTCGCTCTGCACTGTAAAATAATTTACACCCTTAAAAGTGAAAAAGGGTATAAAGGTGTTTATAACTCACACCCTTAGGATGTGATTTATATAACAGAACACCCTAAGGGTGTGAGGTATAAACACATTTACACCTCTTTTTCACCTTTAAGAGTGTAAATTATTTTACACAGTGTGTGAGTTGGACAGCTAGGCAGCAGCTCCCCTCGAGAACAAAGTAACGCAATTTCTATGTGGTCTGTGCCATCAAGGCTAGTCAAGTATTTTGCTAAAAACAAAGCAAGACTGTGTAGCTCTGACAAAAGTCAGTTAAGTTCTTTGCTATAAACTGTATAATTATAATGGAATGAAACGCGTAGTCAAGTGGGCTGTGACAAGAATGTAGCCATCAGTATACGCGAGATGCTTATTCTATCTGAACCACAGCTCTGTGCGCATTTCAGTGGTCGCTGTATAGTACGTATATTATTAACTGGTCGTATGTATAATATTTATTTTCCTCTTTCTGTCTCCCAGACGACACAGAACATCCGTGCTTAATTGTATGTGTCTCCAAACACTCCGCAACGCACTTGGACCACATGCATGACCTAATGACTGAGGATTCGGTTCACATATACGGAAGATGAGGCGCTCGCACCAAGGAACAAATTAGTTCTACTAATGAGTACAGATGTCCCCCCTCCCAAGCATTGGGCTGTAGAGAAATTTCATCTTCTCTTGTTTCTTTATCTTTTCTGCCCCTTACCCATTCCCTTGTGCAGAGAAGCCAACCGGACATTTAATCTGGTTAGCCTCTCTGCCTTTCATCTCAAGAGTTGGCTTTACATATATTTTAAGCAGTTCCTTTCTTTTTTTTTTTATTGCGACATCCCTGTTTGGACACAACACAGCAATGCCTTGCTGTAGATTATCCGCTGTGAATAAGGCTGCCTAGCAAGTCACCAATGGTCGAAGTGAAGCCTAAACTTTCGTTACGCTTTTTTTCATGTCGTTCTATGGGCCGGGCAGTTTATTATCAGCACGCGTTGCTATATATCTACCGTCGCAAGCAGCATTCTGATAACAAAGTTCGTGGCCGCGTATGCGTTGACAGTTGAGCCATGCGCTCCTTGCACCTTGTTGACGCTCTTTGTTACACTACATAGTATAACTATCAACAGAAAGACAGCGGTGTGGATTAGACAGCAAACTGGAGTAACCGATGTATTCTACAGGTGATACCAAAAGAAAGAATGCAGTTTGGCAGGCCATGTAATGCCTATAGGGCAGATAACCAGTGGTCAGTTAGAGTTAGAGAATGGGTTCCAAGGGGAGGGAAGCGCACTCGAGGACAGCAGAGAGTTAGGAAGGGGTGACGAAATTCGCATATTTACAGGCATAACTTTGAATCAGTTAGTACAAGACAGGAGTAATTGGATATCGCTGGCAGAGGCCTTCGTCATGCATTGGACATAATAAAGAAGCTGAAGATGATGATAACGATAATGGTAATATTTGTCGTAACTTATATGAATTAGCATTCTCATGCAACTACTAAGCGTATAGCGGGATTAGTTACAGCAAACCCGAACGCACGAAAGCGAGGCAGACGAGAGCGACCGTGCATGAGCGGATTTCGCACCATTTTAGATTCCATGGACAAGTATACGTACTATACGTTTCATTGCCCCCAACACGTGTAGATCCAGTGCGTCTCTTGTGACACCCTCGGTTTCCCGCGTGGTGACCGCGCAGGTGTCCTCCATCAACCGCGTCCTGCGCAACCTGGCCGCGCAGAAGGAGCAGCAGCAGGCCGCCGTGCAGGGCGTGTACGACAAGCTGCGCGTGCTAAGCGGCGCCTCCCCGCTGGGCTCCGCTGCGGCGGCGGCCGCATGCTGGGGCCCGTGGCAGCCCGCGCAGCCGACGCCCACGCAGCCCGGAGCACAGGGTCCACTGGCCGCGGCCGTGGCGGCGGCGGCGGCAGCCTCCACCACGCTGCACGCGGCACAGCACAACAAGGCGACCGGTGAGTGCGGTTTGCGCCTTGGTCTATACACACCGGCGTCACTTCGATGGCCGTAATACGCGCCAGTATTACATGGCTCGCTCATAGCGGCAGCGAAGCGCCTGGAGGTTATAACCTCACGCGAGAACGACTCGCCTGCAGGCTTTTCACCTGCAATTTTGCTTGCAGGGGCTTTTTTTTCCCCGCTATACCACGCCAGTCGCTCATAAGCCTAAATGCTAAGCCTAAGTGCTAAGCCTATAATACATGCGTGTGCTTAGCTGATACGCTGAACATTCATAACTTCTAATCTTTCGAGGTCCATTACACTCTATTCTTAGCAAGGTTGAAAGCTGGGAGTGTTGGTGTATGGATCCATGCTTAGTACGAACAAAACAGTGTGAGAAACAATAAAGGGGAACTAAAAAGTAAAGCCGCTATACGTTCTATACACAGTCCTGTGTTTGCGCAGTTTTATCTTTTTTCACCTCTAGCATGGCTATTCGCACCAAGCAATTGATCCTAACTGCTAACCCTTCTAAGCCTATATAACCTTGGATTCACGCTATAGATGTAATTAGCTATGAATTTTACCAATATGTATAGGTCTATTACAACGAATATAGGCAGCTAAACCTATCCACTATGTAGCTTATTCACGAGCCGTCGCGTTAGAAACAGTCGACGAATTCAGTGATGGAAGATTGCAGTTTGTGCAATTGTGCAAGTTATTTGTCGCTCAAATATGCACAACCTGTGAAAAAATGTCTTTTGTCCCAAAGAAAACTGAAAAATAAAAGAGATTTACCCGTGATTTCTTTCTTCTGGCCATATCCGCTCAGTGGGAAGTTAAAGAAAAAGCAAAGAATGAAACAACAGCAACAACGACGACAAAACCATAATAATATATACAGTTAGTGCTTTATGAATGGCTTCAACCGAAGCGAACTGTAAAGATTATAACGTCTAGCTGGCCATTCAAGGAAAGTTGGGGTGGGTTGGAGCAGAGGGTCTATCTTTAAATCCGGCGGCTTTTAAAACTTCCACTATAGGAACTAACACGTTTGAGCCGTATTTACAGCCACCGACTGAAGAGGTACGATATGTGGGCGGTCGAATGTAAGAATGTGCAGGTCGTTTCCGGTTTGACCCTGCCGGGGTGTGCGTCGCTTTGTGGTTTTCTGTATACTAAGCAGGAAGGCCGCTTCGAACAGCGTTAAAGATATACTTTATAACCTTGGCTTAGAGCTAGGCCTCTTCTTTTTAGAAAAAGAAAATAAAGCTACAAAAATATTGAGGGCCTTTTCAAAACTAATCTACAAAGCACGTTCCCATTTTTACCTAAAAAAATACCTTCAAGGGGGGGGGGGGGGTATTTAAGAAGCCGTGTAATAAAAGTGCGGCATTGCTCGGAAGCGTTCTATAATGCGACCTAACCTTATATACATATCTATTGCCCGAGACTTGGGAAACTGCTGCTTTGGCGAGCATTTGATGTCACCGAAAGTGGGCACCCTAGTGTATAGGAGGACAATAAGGGAGCACGCCAGCTTGCAGCCAGAAGACCGGCCACTTTCAGCCACCATCAGTGCTTTGTGGCCGGGCCAGAGATTTACATGCGGTTTACTAATCGTGCACAGAAGATCCTCACGCACTCACGCACACGCACGTCTCAAAACATGAATGAACACGGTTATCGCCTGTTATGCTAATTATTTGATATCCGATTTTCACTCGTCGAAACGTTATACACATCTGTCGGAATGTGCGCGGTACTAAATTTACTGTTCCGATGGTCAGCCTCTGCAAAAGTTGCATGCCTCGAAACAGTGACCTGAGATAGATTTATTAATGCACATAGTACATCCCCACCTCTAGCAGTTCGGCCATTGGTATTCTCGGTATTCTGGTTACCGGCCTGGGCATTGTTTGCTTGCCATTGTTTCACAGTACTCTATAGAAATGCAAGTGCGTCCAGAGGTCGTCGCTTGCGATGCACTGCCTGGAATAAGCGGCTCATGTACCGCACTGCTGGAAACCATGCCTCTAGCAGCGGGATTTTAATTTCGACCCATAGCTAGTCTCGAAATTAAATTTCATTCACATAAATTGTGGTGTTTAACGTTTCGAAGCTGCACAATTGGGCTAGGATCGGACGCTGTAGCGGACGGCTGAGGATTAATTTTCACCACCTGGAACTTAAGAAAAAAAAATTATATTAGGGGCTTCACGTGTGAAAACCACGCAGTATAGGGGTAAACTCCGTAATAATTTTGACCAACTGGCATTATTTAACCCGCGCACAAAGTACACGAGCGTTTTCGCGTTCCCCTTCCGTTGGAATGCGGCTGCCGCAGCGGGGAATCAAATCGTCAACAGTGCTGTGGGCGACAGAACGCCCTGCAGCCCTTGGCTCACAGCGCCGGCTGCGAGAGGCCTTCTGCGTGGTGACGCCAAAGGCAAGACAGTGTAAGCGGAGAAAGACAATACGAAATAAATAAAAAGGAAATTCTACGTTCAGGGTGCAGCCAGGGGAATTCTGTACTCTTTGAAGCTGTAAAGGTGGTTTTGTATAAGTATTGTATATTTAAGTGCCACTGTGTGCGTGAAGGCCCGGTGGCGTCTGCAGCAATGACGGATGCAGATAACTTACGATGCTATTACGCACTTGGCAGGACATACCACTTCATATCAACGCCTGTGCCACACACACACACACACACACACACTCTTATATATATATATATATATATATATATATATATATATATATATATATATATATATATATATATATATATATGCATTATGCCCTCAATGGACTGCAAGTGCGATGCATTTTAGATAATCTGCTCTGTACGCCGTATATAATAAGAGCCTATCGATACTCTCTTTATGCACGATTACACCTTGTATACGGACAATGCTTGCGCCGAGATGCACCCTCCAGGCGAAAGCATCCTCGAAATGCACTTTCGCGAGTGGTCGTTCGCTTCCCAATACGCTCGGGCAGCATAATTAACCTCAGCGACCTTCTAATTCCGCATGGTAAGCCTTGTCTTTCTGCTCCGCTATGTGCTGCATGCGCCATTTAACTCGCACCTCCGACGTATACACGCAAACATGAGTGCGCTCGACCTCGCGTTATATCTCCACCACTCCTATATAGTGCCCCAAAACGCGGACACACGCAGAGAAAAACGCACGACCAAAGGAAGCCACGGTTTGAGCGCTTGACTGTGCGCCGCAGGGTTACACATAAATGTCACTCAAGCGTGCACAAGGACGTTTTATACTCGAATCACGAGTGCTTCCCCTTCGCATCCCCCTCGTAAACCAAACAATATGTCCCGCGCGCTCTTCAAAAATATCCACATTTTCGTGCCGAATTCGAAAGCCGAGGAATAACCGCTCGCTCCTTAGTGAACAGGGAGGAAAACAAATAAAAAGAAAGAATGAAAGAATCGTCCCCGTTGTCGCCGTCGTCTTCAGGTCGCAAGGTGCGCACCAACCTTCGCAGCGGGACGCCATTATGCCTCTCGCGTTGTGGGGTGGGAGGGGGGAGGGCTTTTCTTCCTCGACCGAGGCCCGTAAGGTGTGCTGCGACTCGCCGAGCTCCCTTAAAAATTTCGGAGGGCGAGCGCTGCGGCATACGAGAGCACAGCAGAGCCTTCCTTTTCCGGACGGATGCCGAAAGCTTTGCCGCTGCGTCGCGCGTCAAATTTGGCAGGACGCGCGGCAGCGATACAAACGCTCGCGAGACGCAAATGCACGTGCGCGGATGCCTCGTACGCGTCTGTGTATACGTACACAGCGCCTCGATCTCGCACACAAACGTACGGACGCGCGTTACGCGTATAGAGGCCGCCGTCGCTACAGCGGCGCAAGCGACGACAGCATTCGCAGCACAGAAGTCCGCGGGGGGCACACGTAGAGCACGATCATCGGAAACGTCAAAGCCCGCCGAGGAGCAGGAGAAGGGAGACAGCCTGCCACACGACAAGGGCTGGACGGGGCAAAAGGAATACAGAAAAAGTGAAGGTCGACAGCGAGCAAACGCAAACAGATTAAAAGCGGGACTCGGCGCGTCTTTCTCCCTTTATTCGGAGGACTGTCCCCGCGAGGGATCAGACAAGGGAGAACAAATGCGCCGTTGGAGGTCGCCTCGGACGCTTTGTGTGTGGCTGTTTGCTTTGGCCGTCGCTCGGGATGTGCGTGCGCAAGCGTGTGTGCGCGGATCCCACGGAAGGTGACGCACAATGTGGGCGATGAAAGAAGACCGCGACGTTCTTCTTCTTTTTCTCGTCTTTCGTCCTTCTGCGTCTTCCTCCCTGCGTACTTCTCCTGCGCTGAGTCCGCGTCAGTCTCCCGGGTGGCCCGTCCGTCAAAAAAAGAGACGCACCCTCGGCTCTCGTCAGAATCACCCAACCTCACCCTCCGTCTCCACCCCACCTTGTATTCCGCGCTGCGGTCGTGGTTGTCGCAGATCAGAGGCGCACGCCTTAGACGCATGGCTTACTCATGTATCGGCTGTCGTGTATAACCAGATACGTACAAATCTGGACGCTTATTGCATGCAGAAGTCCTGACCAAGTCAATATCGTTTACAGATCATGCATGTCTAATATCGACAAACAGCTAAAGAGAAGCAACGAGGCGTCGTAGTGGACCAGTGGACGTTAACCGAATCAATGGAGAATGAACACGAACGGAAACTTAACAGACGGAGATGTGCTGCATATGCTAGAGCTATACGAATGCTTAAAAAATAACACGGGTAACGAGGCGAACGCAAATAGATTTCGCCTTTGTCGCTGCAGTGTTGTTATTGTCGGGATCTTGTATGCGTTGAGTCTTGGATTGTGTTCACCGAGTACCGTCCATAGTCCATCTCCACAACTCAATGTAAGTCAGGGAACAGCCAGAAATATGACGCTCTAACACTGTAGACCGTTAAAACGTTTGATGTTCGGTGGATATCACGACGCGATCGAGGACACCGTGAGCATGTTAAATACTTTTTCGTTCATCGCGAAGATCATGCCGGCAAGTATACACGAGCATGAGAGTGGAACATACTGTACTTAATGAAGTAAGAAAGTTTTGTGCGCTTCTGTTGAGCATGGCGTTTAAATAGTATATCCCGTATAGGGTTGCTGTTCCTGTTTGTTTAGCAGTAATGCTTTTTTTACGTCCTCTCTCTGGTTCGTCGGCGCTGCGCTGTAAAGCACTCTTGTGTATACTCAAGCCGTCTTCCTGTGCGCCGTAGTAAATAACATGTTCAATCCCTGGCACGAGTCGTGGTATGTGTCAAAGCTGCACGGCGTATTCACCGCTACCACGCCCGGAGAATGTCACCCGCATGTCCTTCAAGCACAAGACCACAGTGAACAAATTTAGACGAGGGCAGGACGCTTCGGCGTGCTGGTAATATCAGCGCCCATGTGTGTCATTTTTTTTTTCCTTCTTTGTCCCCGCCTTGGACGATGTGCTTACTTTTGAACAGATCTAACCTTATCGTTCCCCGCTTTTCAGGCTATACGTATAGTTATCGGAACACTTAGCACTACGTTTACATTACGCGTGGTCCTGACCGCGCGCATATTCTGGGGAGCGGTCAGAGATATCCGTGAGAACATAGAGCGAGACTCGTGGAACGAACTTTTCTTTCAATTCTTGGAGGCTATACACTAAAAATAAATAAATAAAGAAATAACACTCGCTGGTCTACGTGCATACATACTTGGACGGCTAAAATAAATAAATAAATAAATAAATAAATAAATAAATAACACTCGCTGGTGTACATACATACATACCCGGACGGAGGCACTCACGGAAAACAAACCAGGTGAATGAAGGCACAGTCAATATCGCAAGTGCGCACAGACAGGAAAGCGATAGGGCGATAACCTCGTATTGAGTTTCGCCGCCGGTCAGCCTTGCTGTCAAGACAGGTGGTCGTCAAACCGTCGGAGCGGATAAAGACGCGGCTACGCCTTGGCGTCCAGCACGCAACACGGGGACTGTCAGGTCGAGGGCACTGACGTGAGTCAACGCTGATTAAGAGAGAGAAAAAAAAAATGGGCTAAAAGAAAGTTGAGTGCGCATTTCATTGTTCGCAATGAAATGAAAAGAAGATCATGCTTCAGTGAGAACGAAAATTTGAAGTATCCTGGATTGGATTTACTATACGTGCGCTATCTGCGAATTTAGATATCTGTGAAATTCTTTTCATAAAGAAATAAAATAAGAAGTGGACAACAAAAAGCTGCAAGTATATCAACAGCGATCGAGCTTTTTCACCGACAGAAGTGCTCACATCTTTATTGGTCGTAAACCAAATAACACAAAATTATATCTGCAGTATCCTGTGCAGATTCTTGCCATTAGGCGACATATAGGCGTTCTCGTCATCGCTCAAAGTTTAAACAAAAATTCAGGGATGCAAGACAAAGTAAAATAGAGTGGATGGGGTATATATAGAAGGATGGACATAAGCGGGGAAAAGCACTTTCACCTATCCCTATCTTTCTTTGTCTGCTTAGTCTTCAAGTTTCTGACTTTCCAGCGCTAAAGGAACTCTATAGAAGTAACTATCACCCGCGCTTAAACCGCTTTAACCACCCGCCGCATTTGCGCGAGCCTATTTGCGACTCATCGACTTCCCTCTACATTTCGATACAGTGTGACACTTCTCCGAGGTAACTTTCCACCTTTCTTTCGATAAATTTGGCTTTGCTCTCGATAACACTCGACATTCGTGAGATTTATTTGCAGACTTTAGGTGGGCCATTAACGTGTTTGTACCGCATGCCTTTACCTATAGCTTCAAAGGATTGTCTTAGCTTCCTTTAGACACCTTTCATTTCCTCAAGCACAAGAACGACGTCACGTTAGCCCACTGCTACACTTTTCCTTTAAGGGTATTGAAAACGGCGTTCTGCCAATTGAATTCTATCCTACATTCATATACGTATTACTGGTTACGGTATACTTAGTTGCTCAGTTCAGCCAAAGCGTGCAGCACTAAGTAGACAGAAAGATAATCAGCATCTTGACAAAAATATAGCGGCTTCTGCTAATTATTTTCTTTGTTCATTTGATAAGAACAACCATACAGCACAAAAAACGTTTCCATCGCGTTGTGACTTAACGCAGTGTCCCAAGACGTCCGCACGTTGTTGACGCGTCCACCTTTTCGCTATGTTTTATGGACAGGGTAAAGAATGCGATCCTCTGGAAGCGTGAAACCCAATTGACAACATCTACGTAGTAAACCGCAGGGAAGAAATTAACTGAAATGGATATGTTTTCTCGGTAGGAAAAAGCAACTTCGTGGATATGAGGCGGGCATTTCGCTATCTTTAACACGAATCACGGTCTAAGTGTCCAAACTAACAGTCATCTCTACGCATTTGTCGCGTGCGGTTTGGGCGGCCACTGTATCGACTGCGTACTTTAGCGATGCGGTGCATCCCAGTTGCCGCAACAGCGGCTTCTGTGGGATGGCTCCACGCGCAGCTTTCCGCCGGTTCGTGCATCAGCCACTGCCCCCCTATAAAGACGTCGCGGAGCGCTAGTTCAGTGGTGCGCATCCCTGGCTCCCTTATCGACGAGAGGAAAAGCAGGAGACCGCAGAGGAGGACGCGCACGTTCGCAACACTACACGCCGCGACGTCGCCAACTCTCCCATCCTCCGCCTCGCCGCGGCCTCCGTGGTTTTTTCTCCTCCCGGACGGCACCGCCGATAAGAGAAGCGCAGCCCGCAGGCACCACCGACTGTGAGCGCGGGGCTCGCTCAACTCTCGCCGCGGCCGCGGTGGTCGGGCTCGGCTTGGCTCGGCTAGCCGCGTTGGTTGCCGCCGCCGCACGCGTAGCGCTTGGCTGCGAGGATCGGCCCGCGAGATTGGGGCTCCAAAGGACGCGCCGCTCCTGGGCCGCGCTGGACCGGAACGAGCCGATAACGCCCGTTCCCTACGTCCTTTCTCTCTCCGTCTGTCTGTGTGCCCGCCTTTCTCGCCGGTTGGGCTGGCCTACGTGCTGCCAGCGAAGTCCTGCACTACGTGTATGTGCAGTGCGTAGCTGCTGTTACAGGGACGCGCACTCGTCGCTGTTGCGGTTGCTTGTTGTCGGCACGGTCGCTATCGCCCGGTGGGGCGCCTACACTGCAGCGCACCACTGCGCGATATGAAGCTCGGGATTGAGGAGCGTGTGCAGTGCGGGCGAGTGGCAGAAATGTGTTGCGACGGCGCTGCACGACTGTAGCTTGTGACTGCAGAAGGCGAGTGCAGAATCGCTTTCTTTCTTTCTTTCTTTCTTTCTTTCTTTCTTTCTTTCTTTCTTTCTTTCTTTCTTTCTTTCTTTCTTTCTTTCTTTCTTTCTTTCTTTCTTTCTTTCTTTCTTTCTTTCTTTCTTTCTTTCTTTCTTTCTTTCTTTCTTTCTTTTTTGCGTGTGCATCAACTACCAGCTGTATCTGCTAGCTCAATTCCACGCAGTGCGAATTGCTATTTCATCCAAGGAGCACCACTCTTAATGGTAGAAGCGACTCGTGAAGGCTGCCGGTAGAGGTGCCTGGTGGGGCTACTGATAATGTACCAAGTAGCACCGTTCGAAAGACGTGGCTGGCCGTTCAGATGCGCCCTGAGCTAAGGTTTTTGAGATTTAACAACTTGGCTATTGCACAAACAATCATACGTAATTTCTGGTTACCTCGAAAAGTTTCGCAACTCTATTCTGTATAGAGCGGCGCAGCAATCTTCCATTAGAGAGCGGAGTATCAACAGTCCACTAGAGGCGTGAGCTAATTTGCGATTGCCCCAGTCGGGGAGATAGTGTGATGAAAGAATGAAGCTTTGCTGCATTCCAGCTTTACGGTCATCGAGAGGTGTGTCTCGCCTTCAAATGGCTCCTGTTTCTTCTCAGATAAAGAGGCCGATTTCTCTTTCAGCAGGCCTTTACATTACTTATTCCTTCATTACTTATCTGGCTATTTATCATTTGTTTTGTTGACTTCCTCTTGGCGTTTGTTATTCTCGAGCGGGTATGCGCGTAAGATAAATATTTATGGTGTCAACGGAAATGCTTGAACAAAAATAAAACTAACTTGCAAGTACCTGCGCAAAAGCTGCACAGGAGGTGAGCAGTTTCATAAGCGAAATCTTGCGCGGACATCCATGAAATATTCACGTTTTCATCTAGAAAATGTTGGTGGTATTATACTCGATACCACCTTCGCACATTCGCTTAGTGTGTTCTGGCAACCACCATAGCTATTTTGTTCCTACATTCAGTGAACCGCGCTTTCATCTGATTCGCTTTGACCTCACCGTTAACAATTAACGCCTCGAAACACTCGCTGCATGTCGCCGGTATTATATTCCTGTTCAATAAAATAATCACATTTCATTGACAGACGAAGTAATTGATTTGCCAATTCTCCTTGAATTGCGGTGGAGCACGTCTTCGTCGTGGCTGCCACTCCTTAAAATTTTTAGCGCGCTTCTGTACGATGTCATATACGATGCGAGCTCTTTTGGTTTCGGTTGCATCTTCACATGGCCCCCCGATTCCGTTTTGAGTGAGCGATGGGTGCAGAAGCGTTCCCATACATGCAAGCCCGTCGTTGTGACAGTATAGCTTCCTTGGTCACGTAGGCAAATTGCAATAGGAGCTGCAAGTCCGTCGTTGAGAGAAATACTTAATAACTAACTAGAGGCGACGAAGAACAACACGACGCCAAGTGTATCTGGTTTAATTCGTATCGCGTTCCCTGTACAGCGGCCTTTCGCGCGCAGTTTCATCTTCAAACGTCGAACTGGCGGGACAGTGATTTCTGTGGCGCCATTCCATTTTTTGCTCAAATGGTGTGTATTAATGCGACACTACTTCAGTCACTTTTCGTCTGTCCATCTAGACGTTTCATGCCGCCCGTCAACGAAAAAAAAAAAGTCTTTAAAATTTATTCGTTGCTGGACGCGTATTGAAATCCGCGACGGGTTCCTCAAACATAAATTCACGTATATAAACGTACTTCTGCACAGATTCCAAGGGCTAACTGCCCGGACGCTCTATAGCGCTGCCCCACGAATGGCCGCTGGCAGCAAGGGAAGTAATTCGCAGTGGTACACCGCCAGTGCGATGGCTTCGAGCGTGCGTGCGTGTGTGCGTGCGTGCGTGTGTGTGTGTGTGTGTGCGTGTGTGTGTGTGTGTGCGTGTGTGTGGGTGTGTGTGTGTGTGTGTGTGCGCGTGCGTGCGTGCGTGCGTGTGCGTGTGTGTGTGTGTGTGCGTGCGTGCGTGTGTGTGTGTGTGTGTGTGTGTGTGTGTGTCGCGAGATAGGTTCCGTCAAATTTTTTTTCACTAATTGTTCCCAGAGAACCCGCAATTAGTCGTTCGGTATGGGGGCGTCTGAATGAATGAATGAATGAATGAATGAATGAATGAATGAATGAATGAATGAATGAATGAATGAATGAATGAATGAATGAATGAATGAATGAATGTTCTCTCTCTTAATGCAGCGGAGCTGGACACGGAGTCCCAAGAAAGCGGCGACGACGATGCGGCGGCACGTTTGCGACTCAAGCGCAAGCTTCAACGGAACCGAACCTCCTTCTCCATGGAGCAGATAGAGGCGCTAGAGAAAGGTGAGTCCGCACTCCTATATTTATGTACTCCGTATATACGCATTCGTTCAGAATCCGTCGCACGTTTTTTTTTTTTTCTCCGTCTCCTATCTAGGCTATACGTCTTCGCTGTGAAATTTAAGGGCCCAAGTCTCTTTGGGACGCCCATCTGCGTACGTCGATCTTGTACGAGTAGATTTAGACAGTCATATCTCACTTGTTGCGGGTGCTACTTTACCTTCCTAGAAATTTAGTTCATTTTCTTTGTGTATATTATGCATGACAGACTATGGACAATATATATGATCAAAGGTGCAAACGGTCCCTAGACTGTATAGACTATAGATTAGATGGTGTAGAGGAAAATGCCTGCAGGCTCTGGAATATACCCTCGGTCAAAAAGCCCTACGAAGGTAATCATAAGTAAATCATGAAACGGACCTCAATTTCGCGGAGGCAAGACTGCGTCATCCGCACTTTTTCGAATATTGTGAGGTTTAAATGACACGTACACAGATAATGTATTGGCGCGGCATGTGTAACACCTTAACTATACCCGAGGGAATTTAACTGAGCGTTCGATGCACTTTAGTGCGATCGGCAGCCGCGTCGTGCTGCTGAAGTAGAAAGGTGCTGCACTGTAAACCATGTATATAGTGCGTCTAGCTATAGTGTAATCAAGCACTCACGGGAGGTTGCAATTCTTGCTGCAAATGTTGCAAGAAATGTGCAAATATAGTGCACTCTTCGACGGCAACTTGACCACACATAGGACTATATGTGGAAAGATTAGAATATGCGTATGCTAATTTGTTGTTTCACTTCAATTCTTCGCATTACTGTATTTCTCGATTTGCATTTCAAATACATTTTACGCGGACGTATTAGTGGAAAGCTTCCGCCTTGCTTAGTCTTGACGGTGTGGCTTTGACAATGTAAACATACGTTGTTCACGGTTTATAATGACCGTTCATGTATTGACCCTCGGTCCCTTCGAGAGGCCTCCTCATAAGCACTGCGTCCTGCATTACGTTCGAGAAATTATGTATACATAAACCACCTCATTAACTCATGCAGCGTGCAATGCAATTAATACATGCAATAGCGTGCACTTTCGGCATAAATTACCTCACCGTTGAATAGTTGATGCTTGCGCGTGTGTGTCCTAGTATCTTATTCTATTATTTTTTTAGGCTGAACAGAATTTTAAAACTTTGTTTGTGACAGATATAGCACATTTCTATTGTCTGAGGTAGATTACCATTGAGAGGCTGGTAGTTTTTTTTGTCAGAAACCAGGGTAAACACATAGCTAATTATCAAAATTACGTTAAATACGATTATCATCATTTGCTTTCGGTTGCATGTCATATTTCACGAACCGTAGCCGTCATGTCTTCAAAGGCATGTCAAATAGAAGCAAACATTCAAATTAGCGCCAGTTTCGGGATACGCGCCCACAAACTTGCTGCGATGTGCACGTGCTCCATATGCGCCTGCCTTTTGAACAAAACTCCTTATTAACCAGTACAGGACAAAGTTAACTAGAACGCTACTGGATTTCGTGGATTCGATTGCTCATTTTAGGAACGGAAATCTCGAAACTTCTTCCTATTAACCTCGGAAATTCTTCTAAATGTATACGCATTGCGAGCTTATAAGCGCCTCCAATTCGTAAATGCAATTTGTGACGTACATGTATAAGTTTAAAAGTTAATTTATGGACATTGCTTTGTTAATTAGTGTTGGTGTTACGCATTTAACATCCGTCTTTTAGAATAAACCAGATAGAGGAGTGGAATTGCTTCAACTGCCCCATGGCGATCTTGCAAAAAATATCTCGGTAATGAACAAATAGAACAAGAAAAAAAAAACACCTGGCATATACTCATGCTGCTCCCTCTCCTTTTCTCGTGCAGAATTCGAGCGCACCCACTACCCGGACGTCTTTGCGCGAGAGAGGCTAGCCGCCAAGATCGACCTGCCCGAGGCACGTATTCAGGTGAGCACTGCAGGCTTCGGCATGCACTGCCCTCTCTCTTTCTCTTACCTCTTTCTCTCTGCCGCAATGGCGCCTTGCCCTTTACGCATGCACTCAATGTCTGTAGTGTTCTGCTGCTGAATGCAAGGTGGCGGGCTCGATTCCCGACCGCAGCCATCGCTTTCAGGTGGTGGTGGAATGTAAAAGGTGTTCGTTTATACTGAGCATGAGGTGCACGTAAAAGAAACACACATCGTTGAAAGCCATTCGCAGCTCTCCACTAGCACGGCGCCTCTCATAACACTCCAGATGGTGTCTTCGGGAAGCTAAACTGCGTCAACCAACGCGCGAAATTCGCGGCGGTGGCGCCAGATGGCGCAGCGTGTGCAGTGGGAAGTGTTAGATAGGAGCCCGTCTGCATACACGCTTGGCAATAAGGTGTGTCGCTACACTGATTCAATGCTAATCGCATTAACTTCGACGTTCATTCTGAGGTAGGTTCTGCATGATTTCTTTACGTTAAACGGAGTTAAACGACTGACCCTTGCAACCTGTAACACCCGAACTCTTTCGATGAGGCTAACTTAGCAGGACTATCAGGCATTGTTTGGGATATCATTGGCCTTAGTGAGGTTAGAAGAACTGGTGAGGCTTATACAGTGCTGACTAACGGCCACGTCCTCTGCTATAGAGGACTCCCAGACAGGAAGCTATACGGGGCAAAATTTCTAATACACATGGACATAGCGGGCAACATTGACGAATTCTACAGCATTAATGAGAAGGTAGCAGTAGTCGTAATAAAACTTAATAAAAAGTATAAATTAAAGGTGGTACAAGCCCACGCTCCAACCTCCAGCCATGATGATGATGAACTAGGTCAGTTTTATGAAGACGTGGAATTAGCCATGAGTAAAGCGCAAACTCAGTATACTGTACTCATGGGCGACTTCAGTGCAAAAGTGGTGAAAAAGCAGGCTGGTGACCAAGCGATTGGGAGCTACGGCGGCGGCTCTAGAAACACTAGAGGAGAGATGTTGGTAGAATTCGCGGAAAGGAATAAGCTACGATTAGTGAACACCTTCTTCAGAAAGCGTAGCAACAAAAAGTGGACCTGGAAAATCCCTAATGGTCAAACAAGGAATGAAATCGATTTCATACTTTCTGCCGATCCCAGCATAGTGCAGAATGCAGAAGTGTTACGTAGAGTAAAGTGTAGTGATCATAGGTTAGTGAGGTCTAGGATTCACCTGAATTTCAAGAGAGAAAAAGTAAAATTTGTCAATAAAAAACAGGTCAACCTAGACGCAGTAAGGATCAAAGCGGACCCATTCAGGCTGGTATACTAGCAAACAAATATGCAGCCTTAGAACAGCGAGATGTAGATGACTTAGAGGTAATGAATGAAACCGCAACTAGGCTGGCTTCAGAAGCAGTACTGGAAGTGGAAGGCAATGCACCAAGGCAACCAGTAGGTAAGCTATCTCAAGCAACGAATGACCTAATAAAGAAACGACAAGGAATGAAACGGGACAACTCGAAAGATCAGATAGAATGCGCGGAATTGTCAAAACTGATCAACAAGGAGAAAATGAAAGATATTCGAAATAATAACGTAAGAAAGACTGGGGAAACAGTAATAAATGGACGCAGCATGAAATCAGTGAGAAAGCTTGGCGTAGGACAAGCCAAGATGTATTCACTGAAAGATAGGCAGGGCAATATCATCAGCAATTTCGAAGGTATAGTAAAAGCAGCGGAAGAATTCTGACCTGTTCAATACCCAGAGCAGCCAGGACACCTCCTTTGAAAGTAGTAATGAACAGGTTACAGAGGCTCCTTTTATATCTGGCGATGAAGTTAGAAGGGCCTTAGAAGACATGAAACGAGGGAAGGCGGCAGGTGAATATGAAATAACAGTCTATTTAATGAAAGATTAAGCAGACGTCATGGTTGAAAAGCTTGCGGCCCTTTATACGAAATGTCTCACGACTTCAAGGGTCCCAGAGAACTAGAATCAATCAGGTAATCGAGAAATCTCCAGAGTACAATCAACTTCTCTACATGACTTTCATAGATTACGAAAAGGCATTTGATTCAGTAGAGATACCGGCAGTCATAGAGGCACTACATAATCAAGGAGTAGAGTAGAGGCACTACATAATCAAGGAGTAGAGGAGGCTTACGTAAATATTTTAGAAAATATCTACAAAGTTTCCACAGGTGCCTTAATTCTCCACAAGAAAACTAGGAGGATACCTGTAAAGAAAATGGTCGGACAAGGTGACACAATCTCTCCAATGTTATTCACTGCGTGCTTGGAAGAAGTATTCAAGCTAATAAATTGGGATGGCTTAGGGGTAAGGATCAACGGCGAATATCTCAGCGACCTTCGGTTTGCTGATGACGTTGTTCTATTCAGCAAGACTGCAGACGAGTTACCTTAACAGAGGACCTTAACAGAGAGAGTGTAAGAGTGGGGCTGAAGATTGATATGCAGAAGACAAAGACAATGATGAATAGCCGGGCAAGGGAACAAGAGTTCAGGATTTCCAGTCAGCCTCTAGAGTCTGTGAAGGAGTACGTTTACATAGGTCAATTAATCACAGGGAACCCTGATCATGAGAAGGAACTTTATAGAAGAATAAAAATGGGTATATGCGTAAATTCTAAACTCTGAATGCGAAATCCAAATGATGCTCGGGAAGGCACGTGACAAAGTACATTGCTTTTACTGCACATCAGAGCAAGTACTGATTATTCATATTCACGAAAGAGAAAGAGAGAGAGAAACAAAAAAGCGGAGTTTTGTAGTTGTTGCACATGCATACACGAACCGATACGGCTCCCGATACCCGAACCGATACGCAACGGGTATAAATGTGGATTTAGAGGCGCCCATGCAGCTGTATACGGCAGATGAATTCCTCACCAACGCATTCGGTGCAAACGGAAGCAGGGTTCAGCTATAGGCGACCTTCAGTTCTATTCATTACACGCATGACATCGCCCGCGCTGATTTGAACGCGCAATCGAGCTTCCAGCGCACCGTACACGCTGGCGCAATTCTCTCTCTCTCTCTCTCTCTCTCTCTCTCTCTCAGTCGAGTTCTTTGAGGACATAATGGCGCGCACCGCGTAGGGATCACCTCCGAAGAGCACTAGTGCGAACCAAAGCCCAGCGCTGTGCCTAATGAGCGCAGTTATGACTGTTGGCGCATAAAAAGCACTATTCGTTTCTAGCGAGAAAACTGAATAAAAATAAGAGAGAAGTACGTATAACAAAGAAAGAAAAAGACAGAACGCTCAGGCTCGCGTATACATAGCGCATAGCTCGCGTGCAAGGGTCGTGCGCGCGCGAATCGCTGGCTCGTGCGGGAAGGGAAGTGGAAGGGGGGGGATGCATAACCCCACGTGGGCGTCATGCTTGGCCATTGAGTTGGTGCAGCGATGCGACGGCGACGGCGCTGGTGGTGGTAGCGATGCTAGGCAGTGCTCGTTGTCGCGGAAAGCCATCGGCGAACGCGAGCACGTGCGCCGAACAAAGGCACGCGCCGGCGGAAACCATTTTCGGGAGAAGGGGACGATCGCCTGCAATGGGGAGGAAAGGCGAGGCGAGCGGGCGCAGCGATGACGAACTCAACAGACGCTCGATGCGAGGAACGAGAGGTGGGGGAGGTGGGGGAGGTGAAGAGGAGGTTCGCTTATTGAATATGCGCGCAGATTTATTCCGCGGCCCGTCATCGACCGAGTGTTTGTTTGTCCCGGTTTCTTTCTGTGGGTTTCTCGCCCTCCCTTTTTCTTTTTATTTCTCCTTCCTCCAATAATCGTTTTCTACCCCGTCCATACTGAGTGTTCCCATTGTCGTGACCTATAAGGGCTCATTACGGAATGGAAGTGCGCAGCTGTCTTGACAGACCACGCAGTGAGGCCAGATTTACGGTCATCTGCACTTCTTCGTAAACTGCGCGGGGTTATGGCCGCTTGTAGCTCGGGAAGTTGGTATGATATATCATACAGTCATGGCGCTGAGTTTTGGTCGAACGCTTTGCTTGTGGTTTAGTGATCCTTCAAGAGCCGCATAAGATGTGACCGCGGCCGAGATACCTTTTCTTGGGTCCGGCTTTTACTGGGATTGCTTATGTTGACGAACCTTCAAGAAGCCACTCTCTCGAAGGACTTTCTCGGTTCTTTCCTTGAATGCGTATTTTTACGGCGAGATGGGCTCTTCTTGTATCACCGGAGCTGCCTTGCATGTGCGCCGGTGCTTCTTATTCTGATCACTTTCAATGAACCCACCATCACCTTCTCACAACACTTTCTTCATTCCTTCCTTGAAATCATCTTTTAACTCTTCTCCGTGTTGGGCAGTGCATTGGTATGTCCGAGAAGACCAGCCGACACTATTTCCAATGCAGGAAGACGTGACGCGAGACAAATTCATGCGTTTTGCTATAAATAATTGAGACACCAATATCTTTTCAGAACGAAACATCTGTCACACTATGCTAAACACGATATTGAATGTCATTTAGTTTTCCTGTGACATAAAAAAATGAAGGGCAGCAGACGGCGGCCAACATGTTCCACATATAAGACAACAGCGAGAGTGACCGCATGTAACAGCTCGTAAGTCGGCACTTTAGTAGCCTAGTGCGTGGGTTGCTTTGTGCGGTTGTTTAAAATAGCATTTTGCGGGATTGATTCCAAGCGCATCGAGTGGCTAAGAACAACAACAAAAAAAAACAGCGCTGCAAGCAGAACAAGCAGCAGAGCAAGCACAACGCGTTGTGTTGGTCTCGATTCCTTGTCCCGTTTCCTGCGCTTGTTCTTAGCGTCACGTACCAACTAGCCTAACAGCAAATTTCCTAAAGCTCGCATCGAGTGGCTCAATTTCTTTGTGTTCGATTGTGTCTTGAGACAAGTAGTCAGGTCACATGGCCCACTTTGTAATGAGTGATGAGGCCATCAACCAGAGGATTGCGGAGTAACCTGTCAGCCCTGACGGCGAAACCGCTCACTCCGCACGTATACTGGAGCCACAAATGTAAACCGCACAGGGCCGCGCCCTTAAGAGGAAAGAGACTTGCCAAGGAAACGTCGCAAAGTTCGTTGTCCCTTACGAGAGCCTTGCGGGTGTGTTTGCGTGTGTGCGTGTGTGCATCCTGACACAACAAAGAACGGTGCGAGCGAAGTCGTAGCATAAGTCGACAAGGAAGGAAAGCCGAGTCAAACGGAGCGTCGCCCGCGCAGCCGAACGTAATCCCCCGCCCGGGCCTCACGCCGCTTCTCGTTTTCCCCTCTGCGCACGCAGGTCTGGTTCTCCAACCGGCGGGCCAAGTGGCGCCGCGAGGAGAAGCTGCGCAGCCAGCGACGGGACGGCGCCGGCAACGGCGGCGGCGGCCTCGGCACCGGATGCAGTCCTCCGCGGCCGAGTCCCGGCTACGCGAGCCCGCTGTACCCGTCCCTGCACGCGCCCTCGGGCTGCGGAGGCGGCAGCGGCGGCGTCGTTCCGGACGTCTACGGCAGCGGGTCGCCGGCCACGGGCTACGCGGCGGCCGCGGCCGCTGCCGCGGCGGCTGCGTCGTGCCTTCAGCAGCAGCAACAGCACCACCAGCACCAGCAGCACCAACACCAGCAGTCGCACCACGGCTCGGCGACGGTGCCGCCGCCCCCGACCTCGCCGTACGCGCCCTGCGTGCTGGGCCCGTCGGGAGGCGCGGCGACCGCCGCCGTCTCCAGGTCGCCGTACGACTCGATCACCGGCCCCTACCCGTCCAGGCCGTCGCACCTCAACGCTCAGCTGGCCGGAGCCGGATCCACGGGTGAGTCCCAGTTGCCGCGAGTGGGCTGCTTTAGGAATACGGAACTTGAACGCGTTGCTCGGGTACACTTTGGGCAGGAGCGGACAAACAGTCACTCTGCGATCCCGGTCTTCGGACGTTCTGTAATCATTTATCCTCGGAGCAGCATCTGACTCCGCGTCGCTTCCGGAGCATCTCTAGGAAATATACACTAAAGCATAGCGATGTTATAAGAAGAATGGCGCAATTGTTGATTTTTGGAAACTTCTACATACATCTTCGACTCCTCAGGACGCGAATCATCTTGTCTAAAGAGTCCAAGCATGCGTTTAAGCATGCGCTACCAAGACGTATATGCTTGTCATGGGACAGCTTTAAAATGTTTTGCTGATATTGGTCGCGAAAAAATAACATCCGGCGTGATCATGCCTACCTCATTCACTGCCTACCTACATGCCTACCCGGTCAACCTAACGTCGAACTGTGGCCTAAAGGCATCTTTCCACTGCTAAAAAGAAGGCATGGAAACAGCAATTCACCTATTAGGAGCATCGCAGTGGCGTACATATGTGAACTTGATGAGAACGGTACCGAAGTGTTGAGATTAGCTTAGAATCTGATTAACAGTGGTAATGTATATGTTCTTGCTTTTTTTTTTCTCGCGCGAGACAAATTAACCCCCAACCTCGTTTTCACTACATATAGTATCATTTCTCTGAGTATACAATTGTAAAGGTAGCTCCGATTTCTGTGCGCACTTCATAAAACACGAACAACGATAACTTGGAACAACTTATGCATGCACTGGCGTTGAACGCCTCTGAAGACCCGCACAGCAAACGCGACGTCGGGTGATGACCATTCAAGTGGATGAACCTCGTGCTTTTATTGACGTTAAACGATTCCTCTTCGCATGGGCCGTATTGATCACGTGCATTGGCTAAAGGGCACATGTCACGCACAAACCGTGAGAGTATCATGAGAGATCATAGATTAAGTGTTAACCTTAGGCGTACATATTCGTTGCTTACCAAAGGTGGTCGTCCAATCAGGAACATTATAAAAGAAAGATTCCAAGAAAAAATTACTCGAGTGAACTATGACACTGCAAATAATTATTCAGCAATTCCGTGAGAATGGGGGACAGTACAAGGATTTGTCAATGTATTTGTGCTTGTGGCTTGAGACGTTCTTGTGGCGCTATATATTACGCTTTATCTTTTTAAATTTGAAGTCATCGTATTTTTCTAAACGTGTGAAGGCACCAAGTGTCTGTGCACGCACACGCATATTCACTGCTAATTGTTCCATATTTAGCGCAATATTTTGTTAAGTGTCGTCAGTCCGCAAGGTCACGAAGCCGTTTGAAGAAAGGAGGACGTTTCGGCATATATCCATGTGATATAAAACAGCAATAACAACGTACACAACTGTCGTTCCCATGGTGGCTTAACCGCGATGCTTCCAGCTCCCGTAGACACTATACAGGGCCTTAGTTCGCCCCAGTAATTTTTGTACGGAATTCTATCCTTTATGTAACGCCTGTGAGAACCCGTGTGCATTCCGGTGCGATTCCGTCGCGGAATTTATGTGATTTTATAAGCAAACGTGTGCAGCGAGTTGCGACATACGACTCAGCACAGAGCACCTGTATTCTTGCAAAACGCGAGCCAAAACCGCTATTGGTATAAATTGAAGAGCCGTTTGACTTTGTTCCGCATAAAGCTTATGACCGGCCTAGGCTGGCCGTACAGCTGCTATTTCTTTTCATTTTTTTTTTAATTCGGGGAACCTTGACGCCTGTAGGTGGCGCCGGATACTCTTCTTCACTGACGCGATAATTGTGCAAAATTGATGATCGTAACAGATGTTACAACTACAAAAGAAAAAGAAGGGAAAGTATACAGTGACATTGCGTGAATACAGCGACAGTATACATAAGATACAGTGACAGTACATAAAACACAAACGCTGTTCTCGGCTTGCGCAGGGCTCATCTCTCCGGGCGTGTCGGTGCCCGTGCAAGTGCCCGGCCACAACAGCGGCGACCACCTGGCGTCCAGCTACTGGCCTCGGATCCAGTAGGCGCCGCCTGACTCTGCGGCAGAGGCGAACGGGCGCATGCCCCAGCGGCTGGGATACTTTTGATGATGGCCGCGGCGTCGTTAACTCTGCACCGGAATCCCATCACCGACGTACGTTCCGATTCGGATGCGAATTAAGCACAGTTCGGCACTGCGTCTCGCGAAGGCGAGATCATTTCTTGCTCGTATGTAGAGAAAAAAAAAAATGAGAAGGCGCTTTCGGGCGCCTTGTGGCGTCGCAGATGTGCTCCACCGAGCTCCCCCACCTGCCTGCAGAGAGCTAGCTAATCGCGCAGTGGACACGTTCGAAATCTTGAAGACGGCACCAATATTTGCCACAGATATATTCGAGTGCGGCGGGCAGGAAAGGTATAAATATGAATATTGGCACGCGCATTTCTTCCAACGTCGATCTTCTTGATCTAAGCCTTTGTCATCTAGATAACGAGGTGCGCGTGTGGGCATGTTGCCAGACGTGTAGCGAATTAATTTCCGTGTGAACTGAACCGGCCGTGCTCATTTCAAAAAAGACGTTGAACAAAGTTTCAATTGGGTTTCACTTGCGCAGAGCCCTGTTGTTTCACCGTCGACGACACTGACAAAATATTTTAAAAAGCCGTAGATTTATAAATAATCTCTTCCACTCCCCTTTTCTTTTTTCATGGGATGAATCAAAGTATAGACTTTAATCGGACCACAATCGCCGTGGCCTATACAGCGTAGTCTATATACTTATATATACCGTGTTGCGTCCGTCCAACCACGATTGGCACCCGTCGCTTTTTGTTCGCACGGGCGCTTTGCCGAACTGTGCCTCCAATTCGAACGTGAAGCTCGCCGCGAGCCACCGTCGTACGTTCAACCCTGCCCCGTCCCCTCAAGCGGAACACTGGTGACGCCGCAGAGTCTGGGCTGCTCTCACTGGCATCCGCCGCCCACGCGTCCCACGAATACGGGCGACCATGCAAGAAGACTGTCGTCACTGCAGTGCAGGATGTGCAGGCCCTCTGACCCCACCCTCTTCCTGTGCTGTGAAACTGTAATGAAGCGACAAGGAACCCAGTGACAATTGTGCGCGTGCTTCGCAGTTTTATTATTTGTGATCCGTCTTACGAACAACGTGGGAAGCGTCGAATCGATTCTCTGCACCGACTCGCCGCCTGTCGAAAAGTCGCGTTGGAATTGACGCTGCATGCTGCCGTGTAGTGGCGCGGTCGCTGGACTTGACGCGGGGCGAACAAACTAAGAACTCCGAATGGGGCGGCCTTTTTTTTTTTTGCACGGAATTAAGGAATGCATGATTGCGGAGCCGGGTCATAAGGGGACCGCGTGCAAGGCGCTCGCAGTCACCGAAAAAAAAAAAAAGAACCTGACATAGATGGTGCTGCGGGTGATTGCATGCTTTCGGCACACTTTTTCACGAAAGCTTTATATGGAGGATACTCTAACGACGTAATTTAATGCTTACTCATAGCCTCAAGGCTTGCGTGCTCGTTACAGGCGTTAACATCCTTTGTGCATTTTTTTTTCTGTCGGGAACTTCACATTAATAGGTATCCACACGCTTCTAAGTCACACTGACCTCTTCTCGAAAATCTCTGCGAAAGCGCAGGGACCGTTTTCACATGATCGGTGGATAAAGAGGTCATCGCAGTAATAGCGCTACTGTTAACTTACGAACGCTAAAACTGTGCTTCCAGCACATGAAGCAAGGTTATTGTATTCAATGATTACAGGAGCGATGAAATATACTATATTGCGGCTGCTGTGGTTGCGAATAGGCGCGACACATTTGTAGGTGCGCACTCATTTCGCGCCCCTGAGCAGTGCGTCCGCACAGCGGACGGACGAATGCAATGGAGAAACGAGCAAAGCGTACAGAATGAACAGGCGGGTCACATATCAGCACGCGGGATCAGGTATACGCTAGCCTGTCAAAATCATACATACACACTATGATCGAATGGCCCTCCAGCTTAGTGCATAAAAAGGCAATCTTTTGTTGGGTTAAGTGGGCGAAATGTAGCTGTTAGAAGACAGGTGAGAACAGACACACGTCTTGTCTGTCATTTACTACGTGTGTCTTTATTCGCGCCTGCCTTCTGAAACTTCGTACACTAAAGCTGCCTGCTTCTAATGCAGTATTCTTTTATTTCTTTCCGTTTCGTGGCCGCCATATATGGCGCGTTCTCCCGCTTCAAAACAGTGAATTAGCCTTGTACCACGAGATTTATTCACCGCGACATATATTCGTAAGAAACAAAGAAAATAAAAAAAACATTAATCTGTAGCTTCGATGAAATTTCCAGAACGTTGAGCAATCATGTCGTCACTTCCGTTCGTCCCCAGATTCGGTCAGGCAATCAAAGCATGTCGGCTAATGACAAAAGAGCGGCTGGACGATCCGAGCATTAATGCTGTGGCAGCAAAACGGCAGCCCGAGATCGGATAGCCTCAGGCGACGAGTCGGTGGGCGCGGAAAGGGCGAAACTGCATGCTTTATACCAGAGCCGTGTATACCTCAACGTGTGAACCGGAGGTGTGGCAGAGACGTTCGCACGTGAGACTCGAGAACGTGGTGTGCGCGTGTACGTGTGTGTGTGTGTGTGTGCGACGTGGAAGAGACATGGTCGAAGCGCCGCGGCGCACGTGCTCCCCGTGCTGCAGCCACGTGATGCACTTTCGGCTCGAACGCTCTAGTGCCTCGCAGTTTTCGTAAATAAACGCATTTCATCGTCACACCTGCACATGCGTCGCCCGTGTTCTTCGCACTCCGTGCTGTGGAGACAGCGCCGCCCTTGTGGCCGGGATGGACGATCGGGCTATATATAGCCGGAATTCAAGGGTGTTCAAATAGTTGAACTTTAGAATAGAATCGACCGGAAGAGAAATTTTGAAAAAATCTGGGTTTCGATATTTGAATGGAATACAGAGTGTTTTCCTTCTTTTTTTTGCTTTACAAGCAAATATGGAGAAGAAAGGCAGTATGAAACTTTGGGCCAAATTTAGAAACAGTTTTCTGTTGGACGGCACCCCTTGTTAAAATTATGTCCAACATAACATGATCGGCTTGTATCTGCATAGTACGAACAACGTCTGCACAAGAGATGTACATAAAATACAAATGGAGTTTTGTGAGTACGGACCATGATTCCTTTCCTTTTAAAGGTTTGTTCTTTTTTTTTCTTTTTGGTTCAGTGGGCAGTGTGTAAAAATTTCAAAAGCGAAGGCTCACTATGCTGTACCAATCTTGCTCACAAGTGCCACTTCAAGCAGATTGTGGACAACACGCATATCAGTCATTTTCTGTGACAAGTGGTCGGGCTATAGAACGGCTGCCAAAATGCAAAAATCACCCAAAACTAAACTTGGCCCCCCTCCCCCCCCCCTCCACTCATTTTCTCACAACCCCAAGCACATATAATAATGGAAAGTTGTGGAGCTGCCAAGTTGTTAAATTCACAACTCCTCTAAATAGGAGTAGATGAGCTGGTATTGCTGGAAATGAGAGAGAGAGAGGGGGGGGGGGGGGGGTATTTATTATGATGGAAAAGCTGAGAGGTCGGCCTGAGTCAATGTTGTGACCTGCTACTCGGCGTTGGGGGAAGGAGAAGGGGTGTAGACAGAAAGAAATGCTGGAAATGACGTGCAGATGCTCTTGCATGCGCAGTACCCTGACGTCCTAAAAAGAGTCAACGTCCCAAACCAGGTTATGAAATCAGACATCCTCCGTGCTTCCTCTCGATCGCTTTCGGTTCCGCCACATGCATCGTGCGTGACCAAGTGGTTTCGTTGAGAGGAAGCGTCATTATACCACGCCGAATAAAGACAGCATATGCTCACACACGCCAGCAATTAACGGTTAGGACGAGACGTGCCGATTCTCCGCTCTGCACTTCGTGCGACGAGATGGGGGACATCGCAAATTTTCTGTGTTCGTGCCCAGGCTATACCGCGATGAAAAGGGCCGCTCTTTTTCTTGAGAACTTACAGAATACCTTACACACTCGGTGCCTTCAACACGTTGTGTTTTCAAAGCGTTCCGGTGTAACTCGCAAGGAAGCCTGACGTCTTCTTTCTTTTTTTTATTCCTATATAAGAGAAATTGGTTTCCTGTACGTGTGGTAAAATACCTCACTGGCGATGCAAGGGAATCTCACAGGCGAACGAATTTGTGTTTCGATCGCCGGGAGAAATCCGCCCGCTGATGCAATCCAGCAGGTAAGTCCTGTAAGAAAAGCCATTTGTAGCTCATATAAGCCAAAATTGTAATCTTTCAGTGCTGCTTATACCCGTGTTTCTTATAGCTTGGTTCGGTGAGCTTTGCAAAAGTTACAGTCGCATGATACAAGTGTAGTCTTAAGATATGTGATATAACACGTCGCTATCCATAACTGCCGCACCATACCATCCCATTACCTACCGCGGTGGGTTATCGCGTTCTGCTGCTCCGTACATTGTCGCGGGTTCAATCCATAGCCGCGGCGACCGCATTACTACGCGATCGGAATACAAAAAAAAAGAAGATACGCTCCTGTACAGCGCTTTTTTTCCAGATGGGCAACGCTACAGCACTTTTTTTCCAGAGTTTTCCAGGTGGACAAAATTATTTACAGCGCCCCTTACTTCGGCCCTCTCTTTCCTTATCCCATGATCCATTCCACTCCTTCGGCTGTGTAGCCGACTCGGGCTATACCCAACTACCAGTGCAGCAGTACCGGGTGGTCTTCATTAGCGTAGCGCCGAAGGATCACACAGACGACACTCTGGACTGACGGTCTCGCCAGCTACCTGATTAAGCTAGAAAAAAACAAGTGTTTCTCTCTCTGCCTCGACATTTAGCGTAGACCATGTGTTGCTTTGGAATGTTAAACCCCAACTCTTCAGGTCTACTGCCATTGCAACGCAAGTGTTCACCACCGGAACGGTGTCTTAATCTGCTTGGAAATGACGGGTTATAGCACAGTTATGTTTCTCAACTTTTCGGTAACTCCCAAAGGCATTGTTATGACTGATTTCTTCCCTCAAGTTCTTTATGTGGCAATGAGCAGCCTCCTACAACCACTAGTATTTTTTTTATCATTTGACTACTTTCACAATATCTTAGGAAAAATGAATTTTTACAACATAAATAAATTATTACAGTGAATGATACAGCCTGCACATCGTCTGTAGATTTAGCAGCACGGGGGGACTGAACGGTCTCAGCATTTGCGTATGCCCGAGAAATTACGTGATGAAATGAATTGGTTGCGAACGTGAAACACTGAAATGTCCCGAGTCTGCAGCACCGAGCTTATAATTCATTCACGACGAGCAACAGAAAAAGCCACGATGTGCTTCCCTGATGAACTCGGGTCATGGTGCAGAAAAATCCAGGTATTATACCTGTGATTCAGCGGTGTGGTCGGATGATTGCAGAGCGAGATTTGCCTATAGTAATTCATGGCATAAGTATCTATGTTCCCACATTCCCTTTGCCACTAGTCATGCCATAGACTTGAGACTTTAAGACGAGCCGAAGCGGCCGTGAAAACGTCTTTGTCATATCAGAAAGGAATTTAATAGAGCTAGTAGGTCCGAAGAACTAAAGCTCTGATGTCTCCATATAGTGCGCTTAAATATTCTCGACACAAAACAACAAATGAAGCAGCTAAATACCAAAATACATATTTATTGTACGTGCGTGATAAGTACATATTACTTATCTAAACTGCCGGTGCTCTGCAAACATGTGTGCTGTTACAAATGCTGACAATTCATGTATATAGCTTGCTCAAAATTATTTAGTGACAGTGCCCACAGAAACTGTTCTGTATTGTGTGCGTGTGTGTGTACGTTTTTTCATATCCTTTTTCTATCATCTATTGCACCCATTTCCCCTTCCCCCGGTACAGGGTAGTCAACAGGAGGGATACCCTGGTTAATCTTCCTGTCTTTTCTTTGCCTCTCTCTCTCTCTCTCTCTCTCTCTCTCTCTCTCTGTATTCAATGCTCTCATATGGCCGATGAGAATGTCGCCAAAGTCTTCAAGGCGTAATCAGCTGTATTACTAAATATATGCGAACAACGCTGGTTCTTGTCGCTACTTGGCCGTACCCTCACCATCATTGCAAAGCTGCAGAGGCACCTCGAAGACGTAGTCAGCTACTGTTTCTGTGGTGTCAGGCCCTGCCAGTTTCAACGTCATCCTCGACGCTGGCGTAATTGTTCACGCTCACAAAAATGATAGCAGTTTCCCCCAAATGCGAAAGCAATCACGGATTTAAGCATAGCAAAATAATCAAAGTTTAACGTCACGCTTGAACACCTCGGACGGTGTTCTAACCATACACAGAACAGGTGTAACATGTTCGCCCGACGCAGCCCGCAAGGCAACTGCGCCAGCGCTGGCGTCGTGAAGAGCTCCGGAAAGGGTGTTGCAGGCGTCGCACCTCGATGCTGCACGAGATGAGACGGACGGGAAACCATTCCCGTCCATTACATTAGATAACGTTAGCTTGACGTTTGTCCAGCGCCTGAGCGATCGGTGGCAGCCATCTTTTATTCCTTTCGGGACGGGGCAGCCTGCGGCTATTCCGAAGAAAATTTAGTTTTGTTCGGCATATAATGCATTTTTATCGCGTACACGTCACTTTGACGAGGTGAGTTCTTGCGGTTGATGGTGAAGCAGGTGAAGTGGGTGCAGGCCGAAAACTTTTTACCAATAGCCGAGGGCTAATGGCGAGAAGGGGTCGAATCAGAAATAACTGTTTTTCTTTTTTCTGTCAAATCATGCATAATCAGTGTGTACACATCATATCAGATGGGGAGGTATCGCGGTTTTCCTGACGTCGCGTGACAGACATGTGAAGTGGGGGTGGTCGAAAAGGTTTTTGACCAATCGTGGAGGGCTGATAGCAGAATTGGAACAGAAAAGTTTGGAATAGTTTTACGTTATAGCACCCCTGCACTTCTGATTGAACAGCGCTGCCGTTAACCACAATTGGTTATTTACACAATAATCAGTCAAGTATTGATAATGTTCATACTAAAGATTATTGCGGAATTTTTGTTGCGATTGCTATAAACTTGTTCAGCAGAAATCAACATTAAAACTCAAATTGTCTATTTTTCGTAATCAAAGACAGCCCCGATCACAACGCATGAATCACATTTGCCGCCTTGCTATTTTTTCAGCGCAAGTCATTTATACAAGCCAGATTGCAGCAACTAGTGTAGAATGCACGATGCATCATAAAACTTTTACCTTTTCAAATAAGCTAGCACATATACTTGGTAATTTTACGATTAAATGTGCCAAACTCAGAATAATTGAGGAAATACACAGTGTGCTACTTTTGTGGAGGTGAATGCAAGGTATAAAGGTATGACCCGCCACATATTTCTTTGCTGTGGTCCATGTTGAAAGAAAGCTTTCTGCAAACAGTATGATGCCGTCCACACATTATAGCGAGATTTCTAATGATCATATTTTGCACAAGTAATAAGCTGAAAAGGTGGCACATTCCAGAATTACTACGCATTTCTGCATGCAACATTTCCTGTATAAAAACGCAAATTATCATGGTTTGAGGCAGCACAACCCACATTATGGAAATGATGTGTGTAGCAGCTGTGAAAAGAGAAGCTGACACAAAACTTTTAATGAAGATGTCATGATTACTTTATTTGCATATACAAAACAAAGCAACTCAAAGTTTTCCCTTCATAAGCAAACATACATCTAGCCTTGCTCTGTTCATGTTTTTTTGCTTCACGGCCAAGAAGCAATCATAAAAGACTTTCGAGCACAGTGCTACGTGGCAGCACACATTTATTGCTACCCCAGCACCAGAAATGATGCAAATAGATATAAATATTGAAGATCCGAGTACAATATGTCTAAATACATATACATGTAAGTAGACTATCACGAGGAAGACGATCTCATCCCTGTTGAGAGCACAATGGTGTCTGTTTGCATTCAGTATAGCAGTTGCTAATTCTCAGATCTCCTTGCTCTGCAGTGGAGCCTACGAGGACAGAACAGTAATCTTACAATCCTTTATATAATATAAACAGAGCATTCTCAAATGTTGTGTGTTTATTTATATGCTCGGTAGTAATATTTTATCGGTTTGTGGTTTATTTATGCTTCTTTCATTACATGTTGATACCTGTTTGCAGTGCGATCTAAGCATGCAGCTATAGGTACCTGCATACAAATCGTATAGCGTTAAAACGTGGTTAAAGCGATAAAACAAAGCGTGACACTATCGTTACAACAAGACCGCACCGGCGACACCCTTCCCGTCATGCTATTCGACAGCTACACAAAGCAGAGGACATATGACTGCACTCATGTCTGGCTGAAGCTGAAGCGCGTTTGATTATGGCATCCATCCATAGAGCGCAACTAAAACAGATAATGAAGCTACCGCTCTACCAAAGTATCACATAACCATATATCACAAGATTCTAATACTCTATAGTTTAAAGAGGTTGCTGTTCATTTGTATTTGTATATTTTCTGCTTGCTCGTTTGGCCGGCCACCATAGTGGCCTTGTATCGTGAGCGCCCGTTCATCTCTCTAGGAGAAGTTACTTGAGCGGCTGTCGCCCGCTGTCATGCAAATGCATATATATATATATATATATATATATATATATATATATATATATAGCGGCGTCTTTCTCGCGTGCTAATTAGCGAGTGGGCAAACGTGGCGTGTGTCCGGCGTCCTCTATAAGGAACCCGATATTTGCTGCAATTTACGAACCACCCCCTCTTATGCGTTAGAAATACAAAAACAAGAAAGAAAAAAAAACACGATGGCATATTACATTCCATTGCAGGGTACAGTAAGTCTTATTGCAAAACATTTTTCTCCCCTGCAGAATAGTTATTAGGCCTGCTTTTGGCGTTGCAGTAACCTTTAAAATAGCTGCTTCGACACATGTAACATATAGCCGCGACAGAAATTAACAAAAACACAAATATGAAGTTGTTTTAGTAACCTAGTAACCTTTATGTTATAGACGTAAACTTAGGCGTTACCGTGCCAAGAGTATATATATATATATATATATATATATATATATATATATATATATATATATATATATATATATATATATATATATATATATATATATATATATATAGTCATATCATAAGAAGCCAATACCACGCCCAGCATACTGGAAATTACCTTCAGTTCCTAATTGAATTAAAGAAACAATAAATATATGAAAATGAAAGTGGATTAAAAGAAAAATGGCCACAGCAGGTTGGATACATAACCACGTCTTCTCATTATACGTGTGCGATGCTCTTACCAATTGAACTACCGCGGTGCCGTTTTCCCATCCACTTTCTGGGGTATAAGTTCACGTAGACGTGCTTTCCCGAACGTGCTTTCTGCCGAAGGCAGAAAGCACGTTCCACATCCGCTGCCAAGGCCGTGAGTGGCGGCGCTGGCTAGCACTCCCAGGGTTTGTTCTACTAGATGAACATAAATACTACAGAAAGTGGATGGGAAAACGACGTCCGAAAGGTCCGAAGTGTCTACTTTGCACTCGAAGACTCTATGCGAGCTTGTTACTATAACCATAAGGGCTCTTTCGCAGCCATGCAGGAATTTCCTCGAGCGCACAAGTCCCGTTCGCCATGCCCTCGGCGTGTCCACAACCTACTCTGCCTTCATCGTCTTACGCTTTTTGCGCTAACAGGTCCCCCACAGCTCACTTAGAGGAAACGAGAAACGGCGGCTTCTAGTAGTGAAGCCGCCGAACTGCAAAAGAACCTCCTTCGACGCGTCCAACGAACGACGACCCCTTCCCCATTGACCTCCGACAGCAATCAGAGAGTTTCCGCTCACGCCACCGTTAGCATTGAGGTTACTGCCCTGTCGACACCATAGTTGATTATTCAGTTGTGAACGGCACATCTGCTGCTCAATCACGGAAAGTCACGACACCTTGTCAAGGACCGAGGTCGCGCACGGCAGGTGGCCATTTTGTGACGCCAAGTGAAATGTGTTCAGCACGAATTCAAATACCTGGGTCGACGTTCGCGGGATCTTTCCTCGTGCTACCTGTGTGCTCTATGCCAATTATCCTGCGGATGGGTTTCGCGAATACGGCGTATTTATAGATCTTCACGACCTACTCGTGACGTTTGCGGACCCGAAATTTCCTGAAGCCGCCACCCTTTAAATTTCAGATACATCAGCCTCATACGCGTTTTTGACAGTCACACACTTTGACAGTCAGTCACACTTCCATTTCGGGGCAGCCTCATCGTCAGGGTTGAGTGCTGACACTTTAAGGGAAAATATTTAGTGCCCTTCGCTTTCCAGTTTCTCGCTTTCTTCTTTTAAATTCTAAGGCTTTTCTCATTCTAAGAGGAAAACAGGAAATGAATCGTAGTTTTGTTTTCTGGCGAGCAAATAACTGGGGGAAATCGGCTTCTTGTTGCCTGGCAGTCCAAAGTTCGGGATTTTTCTGGTAACTTTTAGAAACGATTAAAACAGGCACATGGTCCCCTTTTGGAAACAAACGTGTTATTTAGACGAGCGAAATCACTGACAAAGCAGATAATTACAAAGAGAGCCGCCCGCGGGTCATGTGAAGAAACTTGTATTTGCACATACTCGCTACCGGGCCTTATTTATGCTTTCAAAAGAAATCACATTTTAAAAAAGCAAATAGAAATGTGCTTGGCGATACCGTTATTTCTTTCTTTCGGTAATTTTTGTTTTTTTGCCAAAGGAGAAAAAAAAGCACATATAGTAGTGCACAGGGAATGCTTCCTCAGGTGTGACGCATCTTATAATATATAAGTCCTTGCGGGCTTTTATTACAAAAGCGCATTTTAAGCATTTCTCGGTTCATCCGAAAGACCTGTTGGGCCTCCCTTTCTTGTCCTGTTTTTACTGTATCACTCTGTATGTCCTTGCAGTAAAGTTAATCGAATACCAGATAGCCAAATCTGCCATCATTCTTTGAACGTTATACTCTAGGCGCATCACCGCCGTTTGCATGTGCGCAACTTGCGGGGAACTTCAATGCGACGCGCCATTGTCGTATACATGCACTAAATGCAGGTAATAAAACGGCTACTATAGCTTTCGTTCAGTCAAGGCTGTAGCAGGCACTGAATACATTTAAGATGCCGTTGTTTTTCTTGAGTGGGAAGTGAAAAGGGAGCAAATAATATATTCATAAACGAATAATAACAATATGATATATCTTGGGCCACTTGCACACACGAGTCGGGCCACGTTCACTGGTTTTGCAACGCCTTCATTTATTCTCACCCCTTTAAGAAAGGGTGACACTTCGGGGAGGACTCGGGTTTAACCCGACATTTGTAAAGCTTGTTAGGAGTGCGAAAATAGGGAATTATCGGCTTTTACCTGAAGATAAAGTAGCCTCATAATATGCAGTGCATCTATTTGTAACAAGTCTTACAGTTATTTTCATCGTAGAGCGCATCACAGATATGGGAAGGGCACATCCATTAGCATTTGTCTAACGGAATAACGCACGTTCGGACTTTACCTGTCCGAACGTGCGCACCCACGCCGAGGCTGCATGGTGGCACCGCGAACGTTCTACTGTTCGTTCCCACAGAGTTACAAAAATTTTAATGATCTAATAAATTCCATCTAATTTTGTTACGTGCCAGTAAGCTTTCGGGAAGGGGTAATAGGGAGGGTACTCCATTCGTCGCTCGGTGGAGGCCTGTTATTAAGGCAAAGGGCCACAGCGACCCTGAGCCAGGTGCGAGCCGTCGCAGCTGTCGGGAGGACCCGCTCTTCCAGAGAGTGCATCGCATTCGCCTGACGCTGGCGCGCATCTTTCGCGAGCACGTGTTGCACTGATAACGTCTGACGGTGGCTGAAGCAATTTTTGGCTGTCGTTGAGGCGGCGGCACCAATAAAAGAAACTCCGCCGTGAGAATGGAGCGGAAAGCTCACTTATTCTTCGAAGTGCTGTTCGGTTCCGTCCAACTTCAATAGAGCGTTCCCGAAGAAGCAACTATACAGAAGCCTCGCGCGAGCCTCCTTCGTCGTCTCGTTCAATCAGCGCGCATTTAATTATGCAGAAATAAACCTCTTTTGAGGTAATCGATGCTAATCATCTTTGGTCCGGCCACACGAGATATCCACGTTGGACTTCATTGAACACAACAAACTACACAGACACCATATACTATGCTATACATACAACCATAATACTACGATATGTACTACCGCAGTGCGTATAACATGCACTTTTCACACGTCTTACGCCGCAAGGATAGCTTTCGAAAAAGAAAAAATGGAAGACTGGGATCAAATGGGCATCAAATGATCCCGCAACGCTAGTGGATTAAGTCGCGGGCAAGACCAACCGCAACGTCCACTGATAACTCAGCAACACCGCTGACGCCGGTCAGCGGGTCATCGACGCGCCGCGAGCGCGTGGGATACGCGCAATGACGGGGGCGGCCATAATGACGTGTTTACCGCAAGCCGTGCCACAACAACCCGCCTCTAAACAAGGGAGGGAGGAACAGAGTCGAAAGAGAGACAGAGAAAGGGGGAGAGAGCGATGAGTGTGTCGCTAGACGAGGGCAGAGGAGGCAGAGAGAACGAGCAGCCTATTTCTATAAGCGAGGGCCGAGACGTGTTTACGTCGAGCCATACCGGAACATTGCCTCCCACAAACAATGGCTCGGCTGGATGATAGGGAAGCAAGAGCGGCTAATAACACGCGTAAAGCGGCCAACGCGCGCTTGTTGGGTGAGAATTGTCGGGGGGATTTCCTCTCGCACTCGGCGTTAGGCACAAAGGCAGAGTGGACCCGTCATCACCGAGGAGAGGAAAGTATCGCGGCGGCCGGCAGCGTCCGGAGACGAGCTCGCTTCCCGCGCGCCGCGGCGTTCCTCGCCTCCCGTTCTTCCTTCGTCCCTACGCTGCGCACTTCCCGACTTCCCACAGCGCCGGGAGATTCTGGGCGGTGCGTTCCCTTACCGCACGCGCATCAATCTTTCGCCCGCTGCTCACTCGCGCTCCCCCCCCTCCCCCCCCCCAAAAAAGTCGACGGCGTATCGAAAGTGCGCCTGGAGCAGGGTTTCGCCCATCGACACTGCCCACTCGATGACCACGCTGGGATCGGGGGCCAAGCGGCACTGAGAGGCGAGAAATTGCAGCTCTTCGCCGCCCCGTCCCGGCGCTTGCTTTGTTTTGTCTTGGAAGTCTGTGAGACAGGCCGACCATGAGAAAAAAAAATGATGATGATGAATCGAATTCTGGTAATGTAGGTAATACTAGAGTGACAGTGCTACTTATGAGACAAAGCAGGAAAGTGAATGTTCTTTAATGGCTGCTTCTGCTGTCAGTTGTCATTCTCACCTTTTGAATGAATAGTCTGAAAGAGCCAATTTCCAAACTTCAGTATAACCGGAACTCTGGAGTAGAGGTGAAATAGGATATGTGGTGAAATCACAAAAAAGAAAGGGTGCGACATTGGGCTTGTCGGTCCATCTCAGCGTGGAAAGAGTGCGAGAAGCGAGGACTTGGACACCACACGAGCGCCGACTTACAACTGGCTTTGTTTATAGCGTTCAACAAGATATAAGTTTCATGACGGCACGTGGTTTGCTGCAACACATCAAGTTATCAAAAACACTTCTCCTGTCCTTTTCTTTCCTTATTACTTATTGCGCGATGCTATAAACAAAGTAATTTGTCAGCGCTCACGTGCTACCTCAGTGCTGGTTTCTGGCACTGTTTCCATGCCATGGTCGAATCGTCGAGCAAGATAATACGGTTGAAACTGGGGAATGCATTAAATATAAAATGAAGCTACCATAATGTTTTTCTACCAACTTATTAGATGAATCCTGGGAATATATGATGACATCTCGTTGCGTCACAAGAGTTGTGTTGTTTTGCGTTCCATTCACGCAGCGGCCGCATTCGCGTGTGAAACATTTTTTTTTTTGATGTCACTAGTATACACACGCACACCCACATAAACCCGTACACACGTGCACGCACGCACGCACATTTTATCCAATAGTAATTCTTTACGCACCTTGCGCGCGAGTGAAGTAGCTAGCCTATATGGTCGTTAAATTTACTCTCCCTTATTCTTTCTCGCACTCTCTCTTATTGACGATATTTGATTCGAATACTACATGTGCAGCAGCTTTTCCTATCGCACGCGTAAAGATATCACGCATGCTCTGATAAGACTCCCCAAGTGTGCGGTAACCAACTGGGCGTGGCTTTGATTAACCTCCCTGCTTTCCCTCCCTAGTCACTGTCTCCCTCGCTCGCGTTAGTCGTCCTCTCCCCAACAACCGGTGATCTCCAAACAAACAAATGCGTTGGAGCGTTACGCAGAGTTCACAAGCCAAGGAAACACACGTCTTCATCGCAAGTGAAGCTCCCTTCGCGCCACCCAGCTCCCCCGTTCCCCTTCTCTCAACCTTTCTTCCTAAACGTCTCTATTTCAACGCGCCGACGTTGCAGTCCACACAGGGCAGCAGCATATTGGCCGAACCGAGTCACTGCACCCGTGTAATGAATAAGGCGGCGCCACAAAAAGTCGGTTGCAGCGCCCGTATATGCGCATTTCTTGCTTTCTACTGCACTCTTTCTCCCTCCTCCCTCCCATTTACACCACCACTAACGTGGTCCCCTCTTGTTTTCTTCTTTCTTTTCATTTTTCACATGCCAGCCATTATTCGTAAACCGCAGCGGGCAAGAGACGTCGGCCCTGGCAACGCGCTGCAAACAATGGCCAAAAGGGAGCAAAAGAAGCGAGATGCACAACACGACCTTTTATTCTCTCCACGTACGCATAAAGACCATTGGCGGCGAGTTCGCCGCGATGCCTGGAATAAAAGCGCCTGAGGTCACACAGGGGCCTGGCGGGCGCCGGCAGCGTGCAAAAGGCAAATAAAGCAAAAAAAAATTGACCGGAGAGAGAAACAAGATTGAGCACGCGGTGCGCGCGTAACAGACCGCAAAACCACTCTGTCACCTTCCGAGTCGCCGGCTTGCCACCAGGGATCTGCCTCGCTCCATGCAGCTTGACTCGCGAGCGCGCGTGCGTGCGTGCTCCTGTAGACTGTGCATAGAGAGGCGCGCAGAAACGAGCACCCTGCGCACACCACCTCTACCCCTCCCCCCCCACCCCACTCTCGCCGCCGTCCTCACCGCAATTGTCCTCAACATCCTTCTCCTCCTCCTCATCCTCTTTCGGCTCTCATGGCCGTCCTCACCTCTGCTGCAGTTTTCACCTCTTGCCTCGTTTTAACCTCCCGCCTTTGCTGTTCTCTTTTCCTCGTGCGTGTCGTCGTTTGCATTTTTTTTTTGGTCCTTCCCGTCGCCCATATTTTCCCAGCCTGACGTTCGGTTCTCTCGTTCTGTTTCTTCAGCCTCTCGGCGTCGTTTCGGCGCGCAGTTCACGTCCGACAAAGTCTGCGGCTATCGTCGCGTCCCTCTTCTTCCCGTCACGTTATAGGGCACGCTGGCCCTATGCGCGCCCCCGATAAAGGAAACAAAAATGGAGTGCTTCCGAGCTAGAGAAAGGATATGGTTCGCTTCTTAGACCGAAGGAGGCTAGGAAGCTGCAACTGTGGCACCTCCCCCTCGACTGATGACTCGACGAACTGCACAGTCTATTCCTTGTTGGCATTCGGGAAAGGGCCCGATGATGCCGGCCGACCACTGAAAAAAAAATAAAAAAATAAAAATAAAGGGAGAGCGTCTCTGCTGCCTTGGCCTTGCAGTGCTTTTCACAATGTGCTGCTCTGTTACAGCGCAATGGGACCTTTTAGCGTAAAAAGCATCGGTTTCGGAGACCGCGCCGTATACTCCCCCTCCCACTGTCATCATTTCCCTTCCTCTGGACTCTTTACACGCTCGCGTACAGACCCCCCCCTCCCCCAAGAAACTTTTCCCTAAAGACTCCTGGTCTCGTTTTTATTTCTTCTCGCTCTTAAGTTAGCAGCAGATGGAGCATAGTGCATCGATATCTACTGCTCGCGCACAAAAAAAAAAATAAGCAAAGGAAAGAAACACATGCGAACGGCTATGTAACCTACGCATCGAGGGAAAAAAAGGAAAAAAAGAAAGCAGGAAGCGTCGCCCGCTTCCCTTTTCCGTCGATTCGGGGTAAAAGGCGAGCAAGCAGCCGGCGGCTGCTCCTTAGAGCAGAGTCAACCGACCGCAAACCGCCGCGGCTGCCTCCGCTATTTGTCCTCGGGGGGGAGTTGCGGGGCACGGGGCGCTACAGGAGAACGGGAAAAAAAGAAAGAGGCTGCGGCACCGCCTTAAGAGGTTTTTACGCATTTTCTCCCCGCCTCTCGGGCCGATGTTTCACTCTTTTGCCGCGCATATCGACGCCCGCTCTCTCTATCGAGGCGCCTATTCTCGCCGACGACCCTGCGCCCGAGCCGTGGTTCGCCTCGGACGGCTCCACACTCCGTGGGTACATACGTAGTCGCCGCCGTCCCACACGAAGGCAGCGCCGTGCCGCTAGCCTTCGGTGTCAACGGAGCCTCTCGGCGACGCGTATAAACGTCTCTATAGTATAGCAGCAGCGATATATACAGGCATCATTGCCGCAGCGAGGCAAGGAAAGAAAAAAAAAAAGGGCGGCTTCCTTTCACCCACTCGGGGGTTTTATGGTATAGGTGGAACTGGAAGGGAAGCGCGGAGGTGGAGGGGGGAGAGGGGGGGGGAGAGGCACGCTCAAGACTGCTAAGCGACTGCACACGCACCGCGGCAAAGCGCACCACTCTGGCGCGCCGCGGGTCCTAATGGCAGGGCGCGCACAAAGGCGTCAATTGTGCGCGGCGCAGTGTGGCGGAGAAGCTGCGCGCCTTCCCCATTCTGGTGCTGCCTTTAACCGCCGCCTTCTTCTTCTTCTTCTTCGGTGCGCTTTTTTTTTTATTTCTTTTTTTTGGAACTCGAAAGCGTTATATCGAGGAAGGGCGAGCGAAAGAGAGCAAAGCGATCGTCGCGGAGTGTGCGGACCCGCGCGCCGACCGAAGCTCCAGCTTGTCTATAGCGAGCGCCGGGCACCCCTGTCGGAGTGCACGGCATGCCGGCATTTTGTTGTTCCCTTTCGGCCGGTCCCGAACAAACGCGGTGTGCCCGAGAATGAAAAGAGGAAGGAAGCGGTCCTGCCCGCTGCAGGCGTCTGTATATATGCCTCTCCGTTTCGAAGCAGGGTCCGGCGGTCACATTTGTTATGTCTAAAGAGGCAAGGAAGAAGGGAGAAGACAGCGAGCCGCTTGCCTTGCTGGACCCGTGGGGATGGGGGGGAGGCTATCGAGTTAATTCGGCAAGCTGCGGCCGGGTGCCGGCTCTTCGAACTGCGCGCAGTGCTGCTGCTTCCCAGTGGCCGTGTTGACCCGGCAGGGCTACGACCCGGCCTTTGAAACAGCTGAAAGGCGTAGGGGTTAAGAGGTGCCCCCCCCCACCTCCCGGAGAAGAAAGGAGGGGCTGTCAGGGAGAACATGTTTATTACGAGACGAAAGGCACACCGAGGTCGCTGAAGTATACGTTTGTGCGAGCCGAGTCGATCGGAGGACGCCAAACAAACTCTCGTCCCTCGATGTAGTTAGCTTTAAGCTGACTTGAGTAGACTTGAGCACGTTATTATGTTAGAGTGGATGCGATTACAACCGTTAAATCCTTTCACTTTTATGGCTTTGAGAAATCTGTGTCGGACGCGGAGTGGGGCCATTGGTTAGAGCAGCTCGTGTATAAGGGAGCCTCGGGCCCATCCCCAATAGCGCATACTAGGCTGGGCTTTTATCCTAATTGCCGTTCTTTTTCCTGCGATAGGAAGTGACAAAAAGGAGTCGCAGATCTTTGGCCTCGTCTGCCCTAACCCAGAATTCTGAACTTCATTTCCGGCTGTTTCTTTATCGCCATCACCTCTTATGCTAAAGATTATTTCCCATGCAAGAAGAAACGCGCACTGTTTCTGCTATTCGCATAATTATCTCGGACTAAGATGACGGTTCATACCTTTGCGCTATGAAGTTATCTGATATGTGTAACACCTACGCTATTCAGTTTTGGACGCACAAGTCTGGGAATGTGGCTCATATGTAGAATCACAGCCGCGCTCTCATGTGACGGGATGCAGGCTGTTCTCAATTATTTTTTAAGCTCCCGTTTACGTTTAAATTTATGCGGGTGTTAACCGTAGCCTGGTTCTAAATATTTGAACCACGAGCTCCTCACCATCCTATCTCCTTACTGTCCATTTGCAAGCAATGTTATTACGAGCAGTCACACGATTACCCGATGGCCACAGCATATACAGCAGATGGCCTTTTGAAACCAAATGGGTTAGGTACCCTTCATGAGACGGTCTTTGCTGCATATGGCGGTTGTGCTCATCATCATGTCGCACCCCAACGTAGACGGCAAACACCTGTCATCAGCGAGTGTAACATATGAGACTGGAAGTGAAAAGAAAGGAGCATTCGATCCGGGTGCCCCGAAGCCCTCGCCCCCCGAACTTTTTCTATGCGTAACATTTCCGGTCCTGTTATCAGGTGGAGATATCAAGTTAGATCTTAATAGCGAAAGCCCGCAACAGGGGACGGGGGTGCGGCATAGAAAAACGGGCAGGCTTTTTCCACGCTTGGCGGGTGTGCAGGGGAGATATCCCGATATCGCGCGGCACGTGAAGAGTGAAATTCGCCACTCGGCGATGGACCCAGTGGCGTAGCAACAGGGGGGGCCGGGGGGCCGCGGGCCCCGGGTGCAAGGGGCCAGTGAGGTGGGGGGGGGGGGTGTCATATACGTCTGAAGACACCCCTCTTTCCGCCGGCTACACCCGGGGAGGGGGGTGACAGAAGACCTATGGGCCCCGGGTGCCAGACGACCTAGCTACGCCACTGGATGGACCCCCAATATCCCTCCTCCGTGAATCATTATTTTAATTTGTTTTTTCTCGTTTGAGCCGCTTCTCTTTCATTCTCCAAGTCCTCGTTGGATCCTACCCTTCTTTGGTTTCTTTCTTTCTTTTTTGCGAGGAAACGGAATGGGTATTTATTACTTTTCAGCACCCACATAAAACACGCGGTGTTCCTCTGCTGATTTTCTCTCTGGCTTTAGCCGTACTATAATATGGTGCCCGGAGATTATTAAACTTGCTGTGTCACTCCGTTGTGCCGACGCTGGTTGGAACGCACGTGGTGATCACGGGAGTTGCGTGCAGAAACGAAAGGACAGCGCCTGTATATCCGACAATTTCAAAGGAAAGTGCTCTGCCACTGGCATAGACATTTTTTCCTTTTATAGTATTATTCCACATTACGGCAACCGCAATTACCTGCATATAGACCCTTGAGCGTATATACGTAGCATAAGCTGGCGAGCACTGATCTCCCTTATACTTAATGATAAAATGTTCAAGCTGTGTTTTCATCGGTTCAAGCTTTCCCTGCACCCCTGTAATCATCATGGTGACTCAGCAAACAGGGCGATCTGCATCTGAACGAGAGGGCGCGGTTTCATTTTACGACCACAGCGATCACAAACGTTCGTGCGAAATTGTCTCAAAGCCTAAAAAATATCTCAAAAATAATATTAAAAAGGTAATGCCGGTGTTTTGAGCTCCAGACGCACGATCTCATTATGAGGCACGTCGTAGTCGTGCTCTCCGTATTAATTTTGACCCCTGTGTTCCTTTAACGTGCACCTAATGCACCGTACACGAGCGTTTTTTGCGTTGCGCCCCCGTCAGAATGCGGCCGCCACGGCTGGGAACGAACCTTCGACCTCAAGATAGATCAGGGTATACCACGGCGGGTAGGTAAAACAAATGTCAAATGTTAAAAGCTCTTATTTAGCACTAGACTATCTGTAGTCACGTATAGCTCAGCTTGGGCACATTAAGCGCAAATATCACTTTGGTTGTCCGCTGCTGCCTTCCGGAAGGCCCACGACGGTTTCAGCCTATACCGGGTGTGTTCTTTTCTTCATCATTTAAAGATCCCTTGTAGCGCACTGCACAAATTTACTCATTGAGCTGGATTACTCGATGAGGTTGACATTACTTACACTGGAAATCAACATGCAGCACTGTCTAATTAACATAATTTTACTGTTCAACCTCTCATAAATTTTTTAAAAATTTGTCTAGTGGCATAAACGATTACCTAAACCAATGCGGGCCGGTTTCGGCGATGTCATATACTTTAGCGTACATATTGTAAAAACACGAATTGAAGCCCGTGATTTCACCAGACACATATACATTTGTGACAAATGAAGTCAACTACATCAACCAGTTCCGGTGGCGCAGCAGTTATACCAACAATGAGAATAACCCAGCCGTTCAAGACTTTCCATGTCACTATACGTCTACAGCTGCAGAGCTCGCGGCTCTCCGCGACGCGCTTCATGTGATAAATGCTGAAAGTCCTAGAAAATGGGCAGTCTTCTGCTATTCAAAGGCCGGCCTTGCAATGTGTACAGTCGTTTCTCCGACATGGAACTCACGATCAGCTCACGCGCGAAATCGTGGAACTTGTCCATTACTTGAGAGAAAAAGGCCATAATATCTCCTTTCAGTGAACACCGAGTCATTGCGGTATGACTGGAAATGATGACGCAACTAAGGCAGCTCGGACGTCAAACAAAGAAGACCGCTGCGTCCCCATTCCTCTCTCAAGGACCGACGCTGCGACACAACTTCACATTCTAGCACGCATGCACACAACTCAGACCTCCGGCCAGACTGCACCGACGCGAAGCGTCTCTTCTGTGTCGGTTGTGGCTGAGAGTTGTCTTCACAAAAGCTTACTCATCACTAATTGCAATGGCTGATAGTCCTGCATGTGATGTGTCGGATGCGAGGAGAACATTGACTACTTATTGTGCCACTGTCCTCACTTTCAGGCACAGAGACAACCTTTGTCCACCACACTGAGGAAACTATATGATCGTTCTCTTAGCGAACAGACAGTACTATAGCACCGTCACCGCCGATCATCCGCTCAGAAAACAGTGCGGACACTTTTGTGCTTTCTGAGAACATCTGGTATGCACAAGTGACTTTGTCTCAATGACTGTCTATGCACGTCTCTATAACTTCTCTCTCTCCCTTCCCTCTCTTCCACTTCTACCTTGCCCCTGAGTATAGGGTAGCCAACCAGACTCTTGACTGGTTAACATCCCGGCCTTCCTTGTATCCCTCTATCTCTCTTGAAACTAGCACTAATTTTGATATAAGCGCTGAAAAACTTGGGGTAACAATGTACTTTTGTTCCACTTACTTGCTTAACAAAACGTATTCTTATACATTAAAGCAAAAAAAAAAAAAGATACCATAGGACACCAATGCGTTTCGTCGCGAATTTTGGCAATGCACATCTCGAAACCGGAGTCATCTTCCGAACTCGTTCCAAATGAACATGACTTTGAAAGTTAGAGGCTACAAGTCATAAATTGTAATGTGGACAGTAATGTAATTAGCCTAAAGGTTAATTAGGAAGACTTTGTTGATTGTGTCGGCATTCACTTTAATTCCTCGTGCAAATAATGCCCGCATTTAAGGGTGTTCCAGCTCAGGAAGTAGAATCGTGCTGCATGCCATGGGTGATTTTTAGATAAGTTAACAAAACAAAAATAAAACGAAAGCCATAGGGCCAGACAATGAAATCTTCCTTACCTTAGTAAGGAAGCCTTCATTGCAGTGAGGCTACCTTATGTCACTCTGAAAGCTTCCTTACTGAGGCGCCCTAGGTGAAGGCTTCCTTGGTACTTCCTCAGCATAAGGAGCCTAACAATGAAATCTTCCTTACCTCACTAAGGAAGCCTTCATTGCGGTAAGGCTACCTTATGTCACTCTGAAAGCTTCTTTACTGAGGGGCCCTCGGTGAAGGCTTCCTTGGTGCTTCCTCAGCATAAGGTAGCTCCAAAGCTACCTTCATGCGTCCTTACGCCGCTCCTGGCCCTGAACGAGCGCTTCGCTTCACTGCTTAACGACGTGACGTTTGCTTGCGCATGCGCGCTGTCGCCCACCTTCGGAGAAGCGCGAGCACGGTACGTTTTGCCAGGCACGTTCGTTTCAGTCACGCATGCGGCATGGAAGCGTTGCTAGGCGTTGTTAGGCGTTGCACGACGCCGGCGTGCCAGCGTTGCTGGAGCACATCAAGTTTCGCACTGTAATGCGCTGCTTCTTTAGGTTTAGTAAATAAAACTAGAAAAAAGCGTCCACGCTTCTCTATATTAGCTCATCAACTTAAAGATTGTGCGACGATACAACCTTTTTTATTGAATAGTGGTGTTCTGGTGTTCGCCTAGAGCTTTTAAGAGATAATCATGAACCCAGGCATGACGGCAACCGCTCCTTACGTGAGGACGGGTGAAGGGAGCTTTCAGAGTATGCTTGCTTCCTCCATCGGTCCTTCGCTGTAAGGAGGCCTCACGTAAGGTTAGGAAGCGCTCGAAGGAAAGGAACGTTTCATTGTCTGGGCCATAGTATTGTTTTAATGAAACAGGGGAGGGAGGAAATCACCGCAATATGGCGCTAAGGAAAGTGAGCTTTCATAATGGTCTATATCAGTTGCTCGCGCCATCTGATAAACGCGTTACGTGCTATTTGTGACAGTGGGAGTGCCTTAATTTCGCGCACTGCAACACTATAGAAAACAGCACGCATCAGCACTTCGGTATACAATGCGTGGCTGTTAAAGGAGCGTACTGACTTCTCTTAGAGAATGGCCGAGTTCAGCCACTGAAAATCGGTGTCTCTCGTCTGTGCAGGCAACGAACTGATTTAGAAACGCATCTGACAGATTGGACACCACACCTGTCATGAGACTCGAAGACTCTGGGAGTGAGGCTTCACCTGTCATCGACTCAGGATGCTACACGGTAGAATCTTTCGTAGCCAGCACGGAACTGACTGCGATATGTACGCATGTCACGCCTCCCCCCGCTAATATGAAGCCAACAAACAATGACGGCAGCAGAAGTGTAGGTGAATGACCTGTTTTCATTGAAATGTATAGAAATGAAAAACAAATGGAAATGAAAGTGGACGGAGAGACATGCGCATGCATATTCGCAGCACTCGCATTACGCGTGCAATATGCATGCTCTCTCGAACTGAGCTAGCGTGGCACCGTTTGCCGATACACTTTCTTGATTATTTCATATGTACTATAGAACTATAGGCCTGGAAGTGTAAGCCGGTGTCACACCTCGTGGCAAAGCAATTGGACGCCCACGACTGCAAAGACGTGGGTTCGTATCCCACCTGCGGCTGCAGTTGCTTTTCTTCGACCACTATCGTTTCTCTTTATTTATAATTTCTACATTTCAATTAAAGCAAGTAATTCACCCTATGCTTTCGTCGGTGGAATTCTCCGTTTATGCATCTCGATTTCGTGTGCAAGTAATGTATGCGCCACTTTGAGTAATGCAGCTCGAGGACTGCAAGCTATCTGCCACAGGCGCAGCATACGGTGAGTTCCATGCGGATATGAAGCGGCCGCATTGAAGTGTTCGCCACCACATTGAATTGACTGGTTAGTATGACTAAATTAAGTCTGAAAGAATTTGAAGATGTCGGTTCACAATCGCCAGCATTGCAAACCGATCTGTGGTAACGTACTGGCGTAATGATGAAATACGGGGCCTGAGAGATAAAGTGTTTCACCGGGTATGCCGATGCACTTCCAAAGGACTGCATACACCGCGAGCTCTGGCGACTCCCTCCCCCTTGTAAAAGATAGCTTACAATCTAAAATAAATAAATAAATAAATAAATAAATAAATAAATAAGGAAGACCCGAAAGAGAGTAAGTCGATTGAGATTCAGAAGCGAACTTAGGGGAAAGCACCTCGCCGCTGTACACCGCGCTTCTCACTTCGAACGCGCTGACGTGGGCGCGTGACACACGCATAGTGCAAAGGCGCATCCGGCGCCCGCGTATAAAATGCGGCAGACAGACAGAGGCTTCGCACGCTGGGCACGATTCAATCAGCGACTTCTCCTGGGCGCACGGGAAGACTGTATGCGTCGTCGCAGCCGCCGCCACCGTTGCACGCTGCATGTGCTTCTGCTGCCGTCTGCATCTGAGGGCAACCCCGCGTAGAATGTGTACGCGCCAAAGTGCAAACCATGCCCTCGCACTTGCATCGCGCCCTTTTTCTGTTTGCGAAGAAAGCAAAGCGGCACGACGGCGCGGCGAGTGCGCGCTGACGTCGACACATTTGAAACAAATGTCTGAGAGGAAGGGTGGTAGAGAAAGAGAGAGAGACAGAAGGAGAGAGAGGGAGAGAGGGAAGGGATGCGCGAGGCTGGGTGGAAGGTAAACTCAACGAAGTAAGTGCCCGCATTTGAAGAACGCATCCAATGGGATTTGCGCAGGCGTTTGTACATAGGGGGTGATTACGTATACGGCAGGCTCGCGAGTTTATCTTTCGTCTTACGCCAGGCCCGCGCCAGGGCCTTCCCGCACAGAACTGCATGGGACAAACATGGGCAGCATCTTTATGTTATAAAATGCGCCTGAGATATATTTCATGCGGTATAAGTGCAGCGGCTTGACTTTATTTATTTACCTTAGATTGGTCACTGCAGTGTGGAGTGCTTCGATAACATGGTCAAGATGTTACGTATATTGAGCAGAAAGTTTTCATTCGCTTTCTTCTTCATGAGTTGCAACTATACTGTGTTGTTAGTGTTATATATATATATATTGTTACGGTGAAGTGAAGGAAGACGTTGAATTGGACTAGAGAAAGACGAAGTCTGGCGGTTGCCTGAACGCCATATCCATCATTTGTAAATATAAGTTATTTTACACTCGTGGGCCTGCTTTCTTCCCGCAACATTTTGGTGGAGGTGCGGGGTACCACCACGGAACTTCGCAGCGGACGTCATCTACCTGCTGCCACAATGGCAAATCAACCGACACAAGCGACAACGCCTCGGCAGCCCGTGCCCACGGTCATCCTCACTCACCCACGGGACCCGGGAACATTTTGTGGCACGGACAACGTCGACGTCGAGGACTGGCTTACGATGTACGAGCGAGTGTGCGACAACAACAGGTGGGATCCTACAATGATGCTTGCAAACGTAATATTTTATCTGAAGGGAACTGCGAAGCAATGGTATGACACACATGAAGCTGACCTAACGAGCTGGGATGTTTGCAAAGAAAAAATGCGAGACCTGTTCGGCAGACCTGTCGGTCGTCAGCTGGCAGCTAAAAAAGAACTTGCGTGCCGCGCTCAGACGTCCACAGAATCCTATGTCGTGTACATACAGGATGTGCTGGCCCTCTGTCGCAAGGCTGATGACAACATGACCGAGGCAGACAAGATTGGCCATATATTGAAAGGTATTGCAGACGATGCCTTCAATCTCTTGATGTGTAAGGATTGTGCCACTGTGGATGCAATTATTAAGGAGTGCCGGCGCTTCGAACAAGCGAAGGGCCGCCGCGTCACTCAAACTTTCGACCGGTTGCCCAATACCGCCGCGACATCTTCTTGCGAAGACCCGCCGCGGTTCGTTCAGCCCGCAGGACCGGAAGAAATAACGCGCATCGTTCGCCGTGAGCTTGAGGCCATGGCCCCGGCTCCCGTTCGTTCAGACTGTCGGGAAAGCGTACCCGCTATCTCCCTTATACAAGCGGTCGTTCGGGAGGAAATAGCAAGTTTGGGCATTCCATCTCTCTGCTCAGTCCGCCATACCAACACCTACCAAATTTCTCCGACCGCTCGCTCCCGGACGCAAAGCTTTCCACCACTCCGTCGCAACCCAGCTGAATGGCGCACAGCGGATGATAAACCCATCTGTTTTAATTGTTCCGGTATTGGACACATCGCCCGTCATTGCCGCAACCACTGGTCGTCGCCTCCTCGGTGGTCGTCTCCGAGTCACTACAGCCAAGTACCCGACAATCGCACTTTCTCGCCCTATACGCCGACTAGGAACATCAACGCCGACAGTGCTCCACCAAGATCCAGCCGCTCCCCGTCTCCGCAAGGTCGTAGGTCCCGTTCGCCTCTCGTTCACCGCTCTTCGTCCCCTTCTGCAACCGGTCGCTTCGCTTCGGGAAACTAGACGGTGCAGCTCCCGGAGGTGAAGCTGCAACTCCGACCCGGCCCACAAATCCTCTATTGACCCTGCCTACATGTGGAAACCTGCTGGACATTGAAGTCGATGGCGTTCCTGTTAGATCTCTCGTTGATACAGGAGCGCAGCTTTCAGTTATGAGCGCTGCTCTCCGCCGCCGGCTCAAAAAGGTTCTGACCCCCGCCGTACCGTGCACCGTGCGAGTCGCCGATGGGAGTACGTCACCTGTCCTTGGAATGTGCACAGCACGTGTGACCATTGGGGGCCATTATACCGTTGTTCTATTTATCGTCCTTGAACACTGCCCACACGACCTAATTCTCGGCCTCGACTTCCTTTCGAAACACTCTGCCCAAATTGACTGCTCCGCAGGTGTTGTACAGTTGGACCTGCCGCTTCCTGCCGACGCAACCACTTGTGCTCCACACCGCTTATGTGCTGCTGAATTTGCAAGGCTGTCTCCACAGGCTGCTACAAATGTCCTGCTGACGCCCTGTCCTCCCGTACCTGATGGCGAGTACGTCCTGTCGCCGCTTACTGACGTGGTTTTGTCGCGTAATATTGCCCTACCGAGCACCTTAATTCGGATCCGCGAAAACTGCGCTCGCGTGCCCATCCTCAATTTTGGGTTCTCGTCACATGTTTTGCCACACGGTATCGCCATAGCGCATATCACTCCTTTGGAAGAATTTCAGATTTCTTTTTTGACCTCTGAATCCTTCCTCAGTACGAACGGACCTTTGTCATCCACTCCTTCGTACTCGACGCCCGCGGACGATGTTTCTAAGATGATCGCCCCCGACCTTCCTTCCGAGCAAACAACAGCTCTTCGTCATCTCCTGTCATCTTATCGGGACATCTTTGATTTGGACGACCGTCCACTTGGCCAGACATCTGTTGTCACGCATCGCATCAACACCGGTGACGCCAGCCCCATTCATAGGCGGCCATATCGTGTCTCGGCAACAGAAAGGGCCATCATACAGAAAGAAGTAGACAGGATGATGGACAAGGACATCATTGAACCCTCCAGTAGCCCGTGGGCATCACCGGTTGTCTTAGTAAAGAAAAAAGATAACTCGTGGCGCTTCTGCGTTGACTACCGTCACCTCAACCGGATAACAAAGAAGGATGTTTATCCCTTGCCTCGCATTGATGACGCTCTTGACTGCCTTCACGGATCCCAATACTTTTCATCAATTGACCTCCGCTCCGGCTATTGGCAGATTAGCGTCGATGAGATGGACCGCGAGAAAACCGCCTTTGTCACACCGGACGGTCTGTACCAATTTAAAGTCATGCCCTTTGGATTATGCAATGCGCCAGCTACATTCGAGCGCATGATGGACTCTCTCTTGCGCGGCTTGAAGTGGTCTACATGCCTGTGTTACCTCGACGATGTGATTGTGTTTTCGCCGAACTTTGAGAGCCACCTGCGGCGCCTCACAACCATACTCTCCGTGTTTCGCAGGGCTGGCCTTCAGCTAAACTCCTCCAAGTGCCATTTCGGTCGCCGTGAAATTAACATGCTTGGTCATCTCGTCAACGCCGCCGGAATCCAACCTGATCCACAGAAAGTTCACGCCGTGCGAAATTTTCCTGTACCTTCTTCAACGAACGATGTCCGTAGTTTTCTGGGCCTATGCTCTTATTTTCGGCGAGTTGTGAAAAATTTTGCGGACATCGCTCACCCTCTCACTGACCTTCTTAAGAAAGACGCCTCTTTCTCTTGGGGACCGCTACAGGAGAAAGCCTTCTCTACCCTGATTGAGCGGCTTACCACTTCCCCGATTCTCTCCCACTTTGACCCTTCTGCGCCCACTGAAGTACGAACTGACGCGAGTGGTCATGGCATCGGCGCTGTACTCGCTCAGCGTCAACAGGGCCAAGACCGTGTCATCGCTTACGCTAGCCGCCGCCTTTCCACGCCCGAGCGAAATTACTCCATTACTGAGAGAGAATGTCTCGCGCTCGTATGGGCGGTCGCCAAATTTCGCCCGTACCTTTTCGGTCGGAGCTTCTGCGTTGTCACCGACCATCACGCCCTCTGCTGGCTCTCCTCTTTGAAGGACCCAACTGGACGACTTGCACGTTGGGCATTGCGCCTACAAGAATATACATTTTCTATTATATATAAGTCAGGACGCCTGCATAAAGACGCTGACTGCCTGTCCCGCAATCCCGTGGATCAACCGGACGATACCGATGCAGACTCGGACATCAGTATTCTGTCCCTCTCCGGCTTCCTCCACATTGGCGACGAGCAGCGCAAGGATCCTGTTCTTCGAACACTTATGGAACGCCTAAGCTCCTCGCCCAATGACCCGTCCCTTCGGATGTTCACCTTGCGCGATGGAACTTTATACCGTCGTAGCGTTCGTCCTGACGGCCCGGAGCTCCTCCTATTCGTCCCCAAGCACCTTCGACTCACCGTGCTCCAGCAACTTCATGACGCTCCTACTGCTGGACATCTGGGCGTCACTCGTACTTACGACCACCTGCGGCGCCGCTTCTTCTGGCCTGGCATTTATCGCTCTGTGCGCCGTTATGTCGCTTCTTGCGACCTGTGTCAGCGCCGGAAGACGCCTGCTATGCCTCCCGCTGGTTTGCTTCAACCCATTGATATACCTACAGAGCCCTTCTTCCGTGTGGGCCTCGACCTCCTTGGTCCGTTTCCAATTTCCATCAAAGGAAACAAATGGATTGCTGTAGCAACCGATTATGCCACTAGATATGCCATCGCACGAGCCCTGCCAACCAGCTGCGCTACAGATGTCGCCGACTTCTTACTAAAAGACGTCATCCTGCACCACGGCGCCCCTCGCCAGTTGCTGACGGATCGCGGCCGCTACTTTCTATCGAAGGTCGTTGATGATCTGCTCCGCTCCTGTTCTACAGAACATCGGATTGCTACCGCGTACCACCCTCAAACGAACGGCCTCACCGAGCGACTCAACCGCACACTCACTGAAATGCTCGCCATGTACGTTTCCAACGATCACCGCGACTGGGACGTCGCTTTACCATACGTCACTTTCGCATACAACTCGTCCCGTCACGACACTGCCGGATTTTCACCATTTTTCCTTTTGTACGGCCGCGACCCCACCTTGCCTTTTGACACGTTGCTACCTTCCGCAGTACAGTCACCCAGCACTGCTTACGCTCGCGATGATATTGACTTAGCCGCCCAGGCCCGAGATGTCGCCCGTCATCGCCTCACAGTCTCGCAAGCTTCTCAAAAGCGACGCTACGACCTTCGGCACCGAGACCACCATTTTTCACCTGGTTCGCTTGTCCTTCTCTGGACGCCTTCACGTCGTGTCGGCTTGTCGGAAAAATTACTGTCCCGTTTTTCTGGTCCGTACCAGATCTTACGCCAACTGTCCGACGTGACCTACGAGATCGCCCCACTCGGTCAGCCTTCCGTGCCTCCCAACTTAACCAGTGATGTTGTTCACGTCACCAGGCTCAAGCCCTATGTCCCCCCAATAAGTGAGGCTGTTTAACTTGCACCGGGACGGAGCTCCCCCACCGGGAGGGTGATGTTACGGTGAAGTGAAGGAAGACGTTGAATTGGACTAGAGAAAGACGAAGTCTGGCGGTTGCCTGAACGCCATATCCATCATTTGTAAATATAAGTTATTTTACACTCGTGGGCCTGCTTTCTTCCCGCAACAATATATATATATATATATATATATATATATATATATATATATATATATATATATATATATATATATATATATATATATATATATATATATATATATATATATATATATATATATATATATATATATATATATATGCGCGCTGGGAACACTATCAAAGTACAATCTCGGACTTCGGGAGCCCCTCCTGTCTGTAAATATCCTCTAATGTCCTGTTATGGTCACAATAAAATCAATTATGATTCCTATTCTCCTGGGGGCAAGTCGCGCTGTTGTTGCCAGTTAAAAAAACAAAACAAAGCCTTTAGGTTCACTCACAAAACCAATTCTCGCTAGTACGCGGCGTTCGCGCAGTGTTTACCAGATTAGGAACACTCGCGTCGCCAGTTTGTCGCTGCGAGGTATCTGCGACATCCGTAAGGTGCAGGTGTGCTTTGGAGAGGCGAGCGCATTTGTATGCTGCAGGGCTCCACTGGGGCTGAAGTCCTAGCTATCGAGAGCTTTCACGCAAGTCTTCCTTCGCACTCGTGCACGGTCCTCCTTTAAGGATGGTCGAGTAGTATAAGCCATCGTGATGTGACTGAATATTTCTGCTCACGATGTTTCGAACCCGCCTCTATGGGTATGAGTAAGCATTCGATTGGACGATATATATTTAACCGCAAGTGAGGCAGTTGAACAATCGGGTCTGTTAATGAAGGGGCGGGGGGGGGTGAGGGGTCAGGCATCCACCCGTTCGTAGCACTTCCTACAAAGGAAACCCATACGGGTTCCTCGAAAGGAAAGCCTCGCAGTTGAAGGAAAATTCGTCCTGGTCCGCGACTCGAACCCGGGACCACCGGTTTTGCGGTGCAGCCACTCTACCATCTGAGCTAACAGGCAGCTAGCAGATGGCAGGGCGAAGTCGAATTTGTCAACAACTCGAAGCAAAAGCAAGGGTTTAAGTAATAGTTCTGCAGAAACCCGCAAGGTGGAGCGAAGTAATTAATAAGGGGGGCGGGGGGGCAGACATCCACCAGTTAGTAGCATCCACCCCTTTATTAATTACTTCTCTATACCCTGCGGGTTTCTGCATAACTATTACTTAATCGGCTCTGTTGTCAACGCCTGCAGCCGTATAGGCCAAAAGCTGAAAATTGTAAGTTCGTGTCGAAAAATGTTACCTGTCGCTACTTATTTGCAAAACCTACAACGAGATAGACGAAAGGTCCTTACTTATTGAGCACGGATGATGTGACAGTCTTTCTTTTTTCTTTATGCACTGCTCAACTGCAAAGGGTCACGCTGTATTCTTGAAAAGCCGTCGCAGTAGAAGCCGCATATATGCGGCGAGAGACAAGAAACACAAACAAAAGTTTAACTTAATCTGAAGAAAAGGAAGCAAAGGAAATACCTGCGTTAAAGTTGTTAGTGATGATGCCCATGAGAAGAATTGGCTCCACACATGCTTTCTGAAATGCTTTCTGCCATTTATTTGTTTGTTTGTTTTTTGTCTGTTTTTCTATTTGTCTATTGGCCCTGTGTCGTCATACGCTGTCTTCTCTTTCTTCTTTCCTTCTTCTTCTTGTGTGAAACGTTTGTAGCTACGTTTTGCGAACGACAGCAGTCCCAGGCAAGCACAGATTTTTCGATCAGACAAAGCCTCTTTTGCGGGATTCCGAGAAGCGACCTCGAATAAAATACCTCCCAGTGCAACGTCCTCTGCAGCTTGAAAGGCGAAATATCCTTTCAGGATATTTTCTTTCCTTTTACTTTTGTAGCCGTACATTGACATGAAAAACGAGCTAAAAAAGATCTGAAACTCCTCCACTATATCTCCACACAACTCTTGAACCCGTGTGCCTTGAAGGCATGTGCCTCGGCGTCTGTGCCCTTGAAGCGGCGTGACAGCAATATGACCTCCGGTGACGGCCAGCCCTCCCTTGCAGAAAAAAACGCCCCCAGGTTATGGAAAGTTACACGCCCTATTATCGGCGGCTGCGGCAAAGGAACGAAAGGCCTCGGCAACTTCCAGAGGAAAAGTCATACAGACATTGGACGCACATGAAGTTCCTAAGCGGTTGGTGGGCGTTATAAATGGGAGTGGTGGCACTACTTCATATACGTAATTGTCTGAACCGCAGTAATAACTTTACAGCATGCTTATACAGTCGATTATTGCACATCCAAACCAATAGCCCCTTTAGAAAATCAGTACGGAATGGCGCCTTCAATGTTTCCCGAAATGCGGTGAAGCAAGATGGGCGCTGTGATAATTGGCTTACATCATGTGCTGAACCGCTTATAGAAACTCGAAAACAGCAACCTCCGCGAACGCTAGGAGGTTGTACACTTGAGGAGGTTACGCCCTTTGAAGTCGGAAGAGAGGAGGAAGAAAATATTTTTTTTTTTTTGGCAATGCTTGGAGAAGCGCAGAGCAAAATCAGTCTTGAACAAAGATCCAAGAACATGGATGAAAAGAAATGGGTAGCTAAGGTGCAAAAATATCTGCACCTCGAAAGCTTGGACACAAAATGGAGAAAGAGGTCGAAAAGTCGACATCCAAGTAGAGGGTAATTGAAAGTGCGTATATATAGATGACCCAGAATCACTGACAAAAGAGAGAGAAACCGAGACGGTAAATTTCATGCAAGGTATTCAAACGAGAACGCCCATGGCGATTAAATACGACAAGAAAAAAAGTCAGGACAGAAAGTTTGTCCGATATCACAAGTGATAACTGATAATAAACGATAACTGTGGGACAACTTTGCTATTTGGACTCGAGCTGGCTGCCTGAGGACAAGAACACACCAGAGTAAGTATTCGCAACAAGGTTGAGCATGTGCCTGCTGGACCAGAAGTCCGGAGACGACTCTGCACATGGTAATGGAATGACAAGATATTCAACCAAGCAAGAACTGCACAGAACGTCTACATCTTCCAGAAACGCTGGGATTCAAAGCAAATGAAAGCCATCGAGATAAGCAAGAGACGTTCAGAGTATGTGCTGTTGGAAAAAATACAGCGAACAGATCGACAAAGACAATCATTCAGGAAGGAAGTAAGGAAGGAAAAAGTGGAGAAGGAAAGGTAGGGAGGTTAACCAGTTTAGCGTAACCGGTTTGCTACCCTACACATGGGAGAGGGATGGGGGAGATTAAAGATGGGGAAGGGGGAGAGGGAGAGAGAGCACATAGCACAGCACACACACATCGTCCGTTGGAGTCCTTCAATCTGGCATGGTACGCGACATCACTCTCACAGCCAGTCATTCAGGGTTGTTACAGGAATAGGGGTCTTCATGAAGAGAGGAAAAATGAACGATAGGTAGGCAAAACACTGGGAGGCAATAGATGTTAGAAAACCTGATTAGCTCAAAAAGGCCAGGTGACTGTCACCGCCCCGTTTCGAATGGCATGGTGATAGAAATCATCATCATCATCATCATCATCATCATCATTATCGTCATCTGCTCAGTGGTGCTCGACATTCTTTACGACAGAAGTGCTCCCGCATGCGTACAATCTAGCCCTGAAAGAATTGGTGAGACGTCAGCGACGTAGTGGGTCTCTGCGAGTGATTGTAATCATAATGTTTCCTACTGAAATCACTAGAGGGAATTGACACTGTAGTTGTTCCGCTACCACAAGAATGACGGGTTGTGCACATATATATTTGTATAGTCTTCGTACTTGTGACTTCAGGCGTTCTTGTGCGACTAGTTATTATGGTCTATATCTCTAAGTTTTCATGCAATCATATTTTTGCACACATGCATAATCATTGCTATTTATTTCATTTATAACGCAATATTGTCGTTCAAAATGATTGATTTGCGAAGTCACGAAACCGCTTGAAGACAGAAGGACAAGTTCAGGCAAATCTATGTATACTAATTATCATTCCCGTGTTGGGTTAACCGCCATATTTACAGCTTATACAGACACTACCGCCAGAGTTCCCTCTAGTAATTATTTTATGATACTCGATGACTGTGATGACAATTCGGTTGAGTGCCCGGCGGACACACCCCGATTGATGCCGTCGTTGATCTTGTGGTAGGCTCTCTCTCTCTCTTCTTCTTCTTCGCGACGGCAAAGGCGTCATGTGTTCCAAATGGGAGGCGGCCCTAAGCAGCCCCCATCTTTAAGCACAGATATATGGGCCCTCCATCGGGCCCGCGACGTAGCAGAGTCGCTCGGCCTTTCTGTACCGACGTGGGAGCGGCCTGCTACGTGCTGACGCGCGTTCCGAAGGACCAGAATAAAGTTTTAGCATACTATACCGTATTTTTTATTTCGACAGCAATTATATTGGCGGCGAGGAGTTACGGAGTCGCCATCTATCGGAAACGCCTCGCTGGCGTAGTATGAGGGATCACGTGGCACGCTACTCATATGTTTTGCTGTCAGCGGTCACTGAAAACACCACGCGCGAGCTCTCCCGGGCATTTTTGTAAGTACTTTCGAAACGAGAGAAGTTTCTTAGTGTCTAAATAATAATCTTGGGCAAACTGAAAGCACACAATCGTTTACAGACGCTATCTCTTTACCGAATACGTACAGTGAACGCCACTGCGCGCGGTTGCCGCTATATGGAGTCTCCCGAACCGGCTTCTTGCGTGAAAGGTAGGTAAACGCCGACAGCAAACTATGTGAAATAGGTTCTTATAGTGTTTGTATAACTAAATGGAGCGTAATAGAACGAAGCCTCAATGCAGCGATCGCGCAGATTCGCAGCAACCGACTGCGCGTCTGCATGCTTGTCCGCGCACTGTTCCGATTTCTCCGCACACGCGTTTTCTCACCGTGTCATGAGCTTTAGGCCGCAGAATATGAGCATTTGACAGCATACAAGCAACCATTGTTGCGTGGGCGCTATCAGAGCTGTTCAAAAATAATTTCATTGTAGAGACTTCGACGCCTACGGGGACTGCAGAATGTGCCGTCGCGACGATTCAATCTTTTTTTCCTTCTAAATTCTTTGACCTTTCGATATTATTCCTCGAGTTGCGTCGCACTGTATGTTTATCGGTGTTCTCAGCGTGCAATTTCCCGCTGCTCCTTTTTTGTAATCCAGTGCATTAATTCATAACACAAACATGACCATATGCCATGCTTTTTTAAATGTGCTTCTAACCGCTGTCTTTCCACTCCACTGAACTTGCCAGTATCTATTAGCCCCGAGAACGAACTACAGGGGCGCTGCGAGCGCCGCTCGCATGATGTCAGGGCAAGGACTCGCGCCTGTCGTCTGCTACAGTTCGGGCGGTGGCCGGGTGCTTTCGGCGGTGTTTTCGTTTGCGCGCCCTCGTTCTTTTTGCTTGTATACTTATGGCGGTCGTCTCAAATATATTTTTACGACGTCTTCAGTTGCGAAAATTTATTCAAAGAGCTTATTTCTTAAATGACAATGCAGCTCTCGAACGCTACAGCAGCCGAAGGAGCGCAGACAGCCCATTGCGGGTTTTTCAATCGACAACCGCAAAAATATAGAAAATAAGAATCCAGTTAAGATACCATACCTGCCGCGGTGCAAAAAGTATATCACAGACGCTGGCTATATATGACTTCTACAACAGTTACAATCCGCTAAAACTGGTTTGCTCACGACGAGTAGTTCATCGTGTAATATCGAATTTTTGCGTTTCTTCACAGAAACGCTCGGCGGTAACACGAGGACTTAATACTGCAGTACTGCTTCTTAAAATTAGGCAGTTCTTCACGTGTTTATTTTAAGCGGCGGCAATTTGAAGTAAAGCTAATGAAGGCTTACGTCTATTTACAGAATACAAAATGGAATATGCCAATATATATTCCCTTTTCTGTGCTACACGTTTAACTCACTTGAGAAATTTACTGGTGCTTGTTGCTTGAGGAATATACATGACGAATTTGTTTGGCGAACTGACACAGGCTACTCGGCCAAAATTTTTTTGTGAAATATGCCTGTTGGACCGCATGCTGCAGTCAGAAAGAAGTCAAAGCATCAATCATTAGTAGTATGGGACATATTGAAGATATAATTCCCCTGTGGAGGGTCAAAAATCAAGTGAATATATATGCAAGTCTTGTGGTGTTTTCTTTATGAATGTTTGCGATTGGATTGGAGCAAACCTTATTTTGCCTGCAGTTGGGCGGGGTTCTCTTTTATGTACCGACGAAGCGAATAGCTCTCCGTTTGCACAATTAAACAACGCTGGATCGAGACATGGTGAGAAAGAAAGTGCTTGAATTTTGCTTTTCTGGGCAATCTAAGCTGCGCTGTAGTAGCTCGAGAATATTTTAGCCATTCCAATTGGAGCTGTAAAAAATTTCTTTATGGTTTCAATTCGAAATTGTAGTGAACTGATGGGTTTCACGAACAAAGCGTGCCTCGCCTTACCGACAGTCGGTTGCTACCGTTGCGTGACGGGTGTGCCATATTGTCGGTAAAGGCTACTGAGGGCCACTATGAAATATTTCATCGCTTGCAATTGATTGGCTCTCGATCTTAACAATGAAACTTTTCTCTCAGGTGATTGCTACTATGGTATTTGAGAATTAACTATGTAAATACTCTACATGACGCGCCGTCGTGTTAGCAGCCATGCGCGATTGGTTTTTTGGAGGCCTGTTTAAGAGAGGAGTGAAACTAGCAGCAAACTTTTTCATAAAAAATGTGTGTCTAACTCTTTCTTTTACGTATCAATAAATGGCCATATTTGGCTAGAACAACTCACCAGAGTAATAGGAATCATGATGACAGCTTCGCTGGGCAATGTCTTTCTAACACGGATAACAGGCTGATGCCAATTACCAAGATTTTTCTTTCATGTAAAATGCAATGTCTCTCATAGCTAAATTCTAAGGGAATGTTAAGCGTTTAGCCAAGCATCGTACACAACTTCGCGTATTGAATTTGCAGACATTAGTTTTACGCAAAATTTATGGACAGACACGGCGCATATATGCATTGTAAAACCAGTAGCCCCGTTCAACGCTACATAGTTTGCGATATCCAAGCCCCAAATTTTATTGACTCACGTGCTTTAGGAGAAGAAACTGTGGTTCAGGCATGGCAGCAGAAAGAAGCCGACGTATCATTTAATAAGTGCGGTTCGAGCCACCCATGCCCCAAGCATACACGAAGGGAACGAGCAAGCGCGGCCGCCGAGCGAGACGGAGCGAGCGGCGTCCTGGCCGTGACGTCACACGCGAGAGGGCGCCACTCCTAATTCTCGCCGCTAATAGCATCGACAAGTTCATAGACCAAACCGTCATGACATTAGTCGGGCAGCGGACTCGGGCGAGCGTCTCAGTGCGCGTTTTCAGAACATCGCAGACCGGGCGCCGTAGCAGAAATCTTCCTCGCGTCTGTGCTTGCTGAATACCCGAGTTGTAGCCGATGACTGTTCGCCGGTTTTATGTTTCGCGAGCCAAGCTTCACGCAGCGTCTTGTCCTGCGGCTACGTGTGAATAAGGCTGACACCGGCCTCTGTTACGTGCGTCCGGCCCTGCGGCACCGAGCAGTAGTTGACCATGTTGCACGCCTTCAAAGGCAGCCACTACCTATTGTAGTGCTTTGAAGCGTTGTGAAGGAGACACTCGAAACGGGAAAATTTCGCCACTAAATGAGGACCGCAGCGTACGAGGGAATTTAAACTCGTTTTCAGCTCGCTTCGCCGCGCCCGAAGCAGCCGACACGGCCGCTATGTCCACGTGATCCCTACTAGCACGTCACGCCGACGGTGGCGCCAGCTTTTCCAGTGGTGGAGCTCGAAGCCAATAGACGCTCCAGGCGCACTTCTGCCATCGGCATCGCCGTGAAGTTTCGTATAAAGTCTAAGTGCGATAATATCGTCACCGCGCGCCGTATGCTGTATGTGCCAGTGAAAGCTTGCGAGGGCTAGGCGGTGATTGCGGCTCGATCTCGCGCACGCAACGGAAGGAAGCGGGAAGGAAGCGCGCCGCCTTCCATCGCGCGCAAAGCTTCGGGGGGGGGGGGGTGTAGGGAGGGGGGCGCGTTCTACTCCAGGTGGCCCGGCCGGCCACGCGCGCTCGGCCGGGCCGCTGTACCTTGAAAGCAATCTGTCACGGGTATAGAGTCCGCGCAGCGATGTGTTTCCGCGGCTGAGTTCGCGTTGTTGCGAGCGGCAGCATGAAGGTCAAAACGCTCGCTGCTGCTGCCGCGTCTCCTCACTGCAGGGTTTTGACAGCGAGTTTCCGTGGTTATCGAGTGAGATTTGTTCATGTCTGCTTGTGCGTGCGTGACATCATGCTTGATAATTTAGTTAGTTGCCTATGCTTGCAAGTTTATACGGCCGATAAAACTGCTATTCTTAGTTCGTATAGTTGTCCAATAATTTGCCATTGCAATCAATGCTTCACCTTTTGGGCGGAACTGCGACTGCCAGAAAGCCTGCCATAAAGCCGGATCTCCCACGTAAGTAAACATACATCTATTTAAAATTTTTATTTAGTCATACCGTTGGCCCGTGGCCGTTAAAGGGATGGGGTATAGCACAGAAAATGAAGATAACATAATGTACATTATACAGAATACACGCAAATTATGCATTAAGTACTGTTTATTTTTGAGCATGCATTCATAAAACACTGGGAAACTAGTAACTGTACAAATACAACAGCAATATGCATAGACAATAAACACGGTCTGTTTTATATCGAACTTAATGTACAAAATCTGGTTTAGGACATGATTTGCTTCAGCTTATTTTGAAATTGTGTTACGGTATCACTTTGAATAATGGTTGTTGGTAGTCTGTTCCATTAATTTATTGTTCTGGGGAAAAAGAATTGACGTATGCATAATGTGCTGTTGAGATACCTGGAAATTACGTTCATGTGTACCTCTTGAGGTTCTGCTTTGTTGTGGCGCGAAGTATATATAGTGAGTAGTAGTTATGCTAAAATGGTACGTACGTAAGCTGGTGTATGCTAAATGGTACGTATATACGTACGTGCGTACGTACGTACACACAAACACATACATACATACATACATACATACATACATACATACATGCATGCATGCATACATACATACATACATACATACATACATACATACATACATACATACATACATACATACATACATACATACATACATACATACATACATACATACATACATACATACATACATACATACATACATACATACATACATACATACATACATACATACATACATACATACATACATACATACATACATACATACATACATACATACATACATACATACATACATACATACATACATACATACATACATACATACATACATACATACATACATACATACATGAATTATACTATTTCAACATAGGGACCAACTAACGGCATTTTTATTCTGCATAGTTTGTAAATAATCGAGTAGTTAGTTTAAATGTGATAAGCGCATTCTGTCTTTTCTTTAGCTTTTCTTTTTTTCTTTTTACCCGACTTTGGCCAATTCAATGCCTGGTTTTATGTACCTTCATATGAATCTAATCGATGCATTATTATGTGCCCTGATTTTAGTACAGTTATGTGACCGGGCTTTGTGTTTAATTTAGTGCCCATATTTATTTTTTAAATTTATTTCACAGTAACCCAAATGCCCCCTAGGAAGGGTATTACATATGGTAAAGGTTACATCGGTGAGGGAGAGAACCGTGCATAAATGTAAATGTGACTGGACTTTTTGTTGTTGTGTTTCTGAGTGGTCTTTCAGTTTTAGTGTGGCATTAGTGTACTTATGTGACTGGAATTTGCTTTACTATGACTTCATTATTTGTATTAGGATTTATTCTCTTTCTTTTTAATTACTATGCGAAAAGGAGCAACCGGCGCCAATTAAAGGCGACATCTCCTAAATACCATATAATAAAAAAAGTATTTGTAACGATTTTATGCATACTTACAAATGTCAAAAACATGCCCAAAATTCCGAAAGGCATGCTAGAGAAAACGAGTAGGCAGTCAAGACCCTCTTTAAAAAGAATTCATAAAAAGATCCTATCACACAGGTATCATGTCTACCATTTCAGTTGGGAATGGGACTTAGTGCATGTGAATTTCCAGTCTGCCTGAGCCCATGTTCATCAGTTATTGCATATATCTTCATTTAAATTTCAAGTTTACTCCGCGAAGTACATTGGGCTGGAGTCCTTTTCTCGGTTCTCTTAGGTGTGTTCGCTGGCATCTAGTAAAGGAGCGCCAATGCCCCTCCCCGGCAACTTGATAGGGATACCCAAGACCACCGAAGCGGTCAGTGGTGGCGACAGAAAGCGTAACTTCTCATTTTCCCAACTATGTGCTTCGATTTAATGAAAACTTACTACCGTGCGTGCATTTGCCTTTAATATATATTTTTTATTGTTTTGTATATGTCTGACCGGCAAGAAGAATGTACACAATGAGCTAGGAAACATGCTTTGAACCATAGCAAAAGTGAAATCGAGGTCAGGGAGGAAAACAACCGGCGTTCCTTCTCAATATTAAAGTGCTTTCAGTAGACACACCCGTGTGCTTGCATGGGCGTCTGGGCGTCTCTCACTCTATCCCTCTATATATATATATATATATATATATATATATATATATATATATATATATATATATATATATATATATATATATATATATATATATATATATATATATATATATATATATATATATATATATATATATATATATACATGAGAAGCCGACAAACAAGGACACCATAGGGGAAATTATTGTACTTATTAATTGGAAAACGAAATGCTAAATTAATCTCAATGTTGTTTGTTGGCTTCTCATGATTAGATTAATAAAAATTGGGCCCCACGGTTAACCTCCTTTCTTCTCGTTCATTACCTAGAGAGGGTCTCCAATCCGGCAATATTGAGGCCTTCAGGTAGCATGTGTGGGTTTATTGACCAGTTGCTTTCACCCCAAAAAAGGTCACGTATTCGCGATGCCTGCGGCAGAAAGGATGTTCCGTATCCGCCGCCAAGGTTTTTGAGTGGTGGCGCTGGCTAACACTACCAGGGTTAGTTGTAGTAGTAAAACATAATACCCCTGAAAGTGGATGGAAAAGCGGTGCCGGGGTAGCTCACTTGGTTAGAGTTACACAGGAGTAATGCGAAGACGTGGGATCGTCCTCCACCTGCGGCAAGTTGTCTTTTCATCCACTTTCATTGATATTAATTTATCATTTCTTTAATTCAAATATTAAATACAATTAATTTCCCTTATGTTGTCCTTAGTGTCCTTGTTTGTCGGCTTCTCATGAATACATAATAAAAATTGGGCCCCTTGGTTAAACCCCTTTCTTCTCCTTCTTTATATATATATGCAGGGTGATCATATTGGAGTTTTAGGGTATATTTAAGAACATAGCCTGTTGCAGGTATAATTCTAGTGGAACTGGATTGTACAGAATGGCAGACATTACTTGCTCAAGAAATCGAAACATCTTTTTCAACTATTTAACAAAAATCCACTAATTATATTTGTATTTAATAATTTTATGGGCACATATTGCAATTCACGAATACAGCAGTTGAGCTTGCGAGTGTGTCCACTTGGAATGGATTCCCAGAATGACGCCAGTTTGTAGATATGCGCCATCAAACTCGCTGTAAAAACAAGCTGTTCCGCTTATTTTTTTACCAGAACGCTCTTTTATGAAACGAAGCACAAAAGTAACTGCAACGGCCATCTATTTCGATCCACACTTTGGCAACACACGTGTGTGTGTGTCGCGCAAAATAATGCGAGCATTCATAGAGGGATCGTGCTCCAAAACAGCGACGAGACTAAATTAGAACGGACAGTTCTGTTCCCCGATTAGAACGGAAAGGAAAACGACCTTCGGGGCAAATCAGCGTGCGGGCCTCGACGGTAATTCACCGTCGGTTTCCATTCGAGGCCGGAAACGACACCTGAAACGCTCGCTGCTACTTCGGCTAGGAGGAGGAGGAGGCGATATCGACAGATGAGGACCGTGGTCCACTGTACCCGATAAAGTGAGAGTGAACGAGAGAGGCTCCACAAAAAACAACGAGAAATGAAAGAAAAGAGAGAAAAGAAACTGCGAGAGAAGGGCGATCACTGCCACGGAGACAGCAGCGGCGGATTCCACGGGACTCCCCAGCAAGCTGCGCACTGCCCTGGCGGCCGCAAAATCAATTGGATCCGGCTTCCCTAACTAGGAGCTCGTTAAAAAGTTCCTCCCCCGCCCGCCCGGCCGCTCGCCCGCCGTTCTCCTGGGCTCCCAGTGAAAGCCGAGATGGAGGCAGCCGAGCGGCCGGCGCGTTTTTATTTGGGGAGTGTTCTTGCGGTGCCGGCTTTATTAACTAGCATTGTGCTCGCAATGGAGACCCCCTGGCCGCCGCCTCCCTCCCCCCTCTATCTCGCCTTCTCTCCGGCCCGCAAGCGGCGGCGGCGTTGGCGCAAAGCGTAAAAGATCGGCTGGATTAGTGCTGCTTGGCTGTGCCCGCTCCTCCGGCGGCGCGGCGCAGGAACAATGCCCGCTCTGGAGGACGCGCGAGGAAGGGGGGGGGGGGGGGGGCGCTGCTGCGCAGGGTTCCCGACGCGCTAGAGAAGCCGGTGCGCGTTGCATCTGAGCCTCCTCCGCACTTCTGACGCTGCCGCCGCTGCTTTCCGTGCTGGGCTGCAACAGCGGCGGTCGCGTCGGAGGAGAACGGCGGCTGCTGCCGTTGCCCCTGCTGGCCGTTTCGTTCCGCATCTGGCACTCCCCCACCGAGCCGCGATGCCGGGTTGAGGAGCGCGCTCGCTGCTAGATTGTCGCGTGTGAGCGGCACGCGCGGTGCAAGTTCTTTTCTTTCTTTCGTTTCTTTCTCGTTGTCTTTGCTGCCGTGTCGCATGCATAGCACGGGTTCGTTGTTTCGTACGCGTCTGAGATGGGCGCTTCTCACGAGTCTTTTCTTTTCTGACACATCGCGAAAGAGGATGAGGAAGAGGAGGAAAACGGTGAGCACGCGCTGTGGCTACCCCGGAGACACGAAATGCAAAAAAAAAAGAAATGAAATTGCGCGAACGAGAAAAGATCGATGCAGGGCATCGCGCTACACTTGTCACTCGCGACTGGCTTGCTCGACTATAAATAGCCTATAACTGCTGCCTCGATCCATAAGAACGTCCGTCGTGTCCGTGCTCTCGCTCTTTTATCGCTTTACGGGACCAATCGTCGCGCGGTGGTGGCGTCGTCACGTAGCAGAATATAGCCGCGAGTAAACGTTGTTGGTGTCTGAACGCGTTGTTTAGTTATCACCCTAGCCAAGCAAGGGCGGCGCTGTTGCCAAGCTGCTGCGAGCGAGATCGTGTGAGAGCGCGGAGAAGCCTTTACTCCTCACATACACGCACAAGGCTGAAAAAACCACATATATACCCTACTCACCCTCTCTCCTATGACCGCATTTATGAGGCACAACGCTGTCTATAGCAAAACAGTGCAGGTGGGGTCGCAAATGCTTAAGAGAACGTACAAAGCTTGACAACTTCCACGATGATGCAAAGTGTTAAAAAAAACTGTTCGTACTATCGCACACAATGTTACAACAACATCAGCTGCGGCATACGTAGACAGAAAATGATAGATGTGGAATCAGAGCGGGGGATAAAAAACGCGAATGGAACGTAAGCATCTTGATGTTTGTCGTATTCGGTCCGTGGTTAAATTGAAACTATTCGCTATACACCCAGCAGTAAGCACGGGCGCCTGCCAGCAGGTTTACGTTGATCAATAGATTTGTTTTTCTTACTGTGTTCCCAGAAGGCACAGCTCAATTTCAGCTGACTCTGTTGCAAAGGGCTGTTGCGCAGACGGTTATGCACGCTTCCATGGCAAACGCGGCGTGGGTTGACGCACTTGCGCATATGCGGTTGTGGGGGAGGGGGAGGGGAGGAGGTGACGCCTGGGTGGGGGAGCAGCAAAACGGGGCTGCGTTCATTGTGCATGCGTCGTCAGCTTCTATGTCCGCGAACGGTGACGTGGGTTGACGAGGGATTCATTACGTTATTGTGCCCTTCATTAGAAAATCCCCCCGCTCTCCACAACTCGTCATTTTATTATTATTATTATTTCATACCGCATGCGAGGAGCCGGTGTAAAGTATACTATATTACGCGCCGCGACGCCGCCTCGTCAATCCGACGATTTGTTACGCGCCAAGTGCAGCTGGCGCTTCGAAATGGATAGACTGCGTTGTTCCTTTATCCTTCTTTCTTATCTTTCTTTCTATTTTCTCTCGTAAACGGCGCACAATTGGGGTTGGAATAACGACATTTGTGGTCACGCTTGCTGTATTTCTGCGCTGCCAATGACACATTTGTGTTTCGTATAACGCGACAAAAATAAAGAAATATAAAGTTAATTGTGAGCTATACACTGCAAGTGCGATGCCTTTCGTTTTGTCAGCTTTGTCCGGCAGGCGCGTCGACGAAATAAGTGCCAATTTAATCTGCCGCGCACCTTAATGTGGAATATGCTCAGGAAATCAACTATATACGACCGTATAGGCCCGCTGCACATCAGCAGGATTGTTCCATTCTTATTCTAAAGCTTTCTGCGCAACACAGTAACGCTGCATCACTTTTGTCGTTTCAGCATGTGTTGTGCGGCTATTTCACGTCGTGTTGCCACTTTGGACAGCCACGCTACACCTTCTGTCTAAATACTGATTCGTAGACGAGTCGGCGCTCAAGTAATGCTTATTTTTCTTGTGTGACGCTTTTAAGAATATACTAATAATCTGGTTAATATCCTTGTGTAAGGATTGGTTATGTGTAGAAATCTATTATGATATCAAATTATGTGGCATAAGGTTAAGCTGTTGCAGTTGAAGCAACTCGAAGACAAAGCCGTATTCAACTGCGTATAGGCGTGTGATGTATGCGCATGGTTTCGCTGAGCTGTCGCAAATACTTTCCCGCAGCTTAAGTAGGTTAGGAATGCATAGATGTAATAAAGAAATAGGATGATGTAACATTGTTTAATATTCCTGTAAATGAAGATTATAAAATGCGGATGAGGGTGAAACGCTGTATACATTTTTTTTTCTTTTTCTTTTAACGTTTACGACACTTGTTAATGACTGCAAAACCAGGAAAGCTTAGAACGTGCATACGGCATCTTCTAAGGCGGAGGAACCATCCCAATGAAAAAGGAAAGACAAAATAAAACGCATGATCAGAGCCACGGAACGCTTGATATATATAAAAAAGCAAAAAGCAATTAAAAAAATTGAATTTACATGTGAACTAGAAATACATATATAGTTAAAGGAGTTAGCAGTGTTGGCGGAGGAACAGAATGAAATAGTATAGACTAGCTATAGACTAGTGTTTACGCACAAAGCGTGAGAGTTCGAAACAAACCAACGTGAAGGTCCATGCTTAATGACAACGTGACGGTACTTGCCACCGCTTAAGAAAGACAAAAGGCCAGCCCATACTATAGATTGATAGCAGCCCGCTACTGTCACCGACTGGTCGGCACGATTTAGAGCCAAGCATACATTATGGTAACGCAAGTTGATCGTGTAATTATTTGCACCTCGTGCCCAAACATGCTTCTGTGTACGGTACACGCAGTGTTTTCCTCGCTTCAAATTTGTCAATGGTATTGAACGCCTATATACTGTTCGGGAGTCTTCGAACAGGAAGTATAAAGAAGTAAAAAAAAATCGGGCTGAGTCCGGCGAAGCATTGGCCGCGACAGCAAGGCTTAATTAGCGTTGCGGTTGAAATCCTCGGACTTTGTTCCAACTGTACGCGTGCGTGACGCGTTGACGCGACACTGCACGCTGGGCCAGTGCTGGGTGGACGGAACAGCGCCCCGGCAGCTACCAGGCGCCTCACGACGCTATAGCGCGATGAGGATCGCAGCCACTGCAGTGACGCTGCAAGTGTCGCAACTCGATGGTGCACGCGATGAGACCTACGGGAAATTATCGGCCTTGGTCAGCGCCTATTGAGAGAAAGAGAGAGAGAGAGAGAGACTAGGAAGGGGGGATGAAATAAGAAATAATGCTATAGCGTCACGATTACTGAATGTTCGGCACAAACCAGCTCAGTGGGGGAACGCAAGCATGGAACACGGATAAGGAGGATAGGTTACGAGAAGGGAAACTACTTACACAATGCATAATGTCATAAAATAAATAAATAAATAAATAAATAAATAAATAAATAAATAAATAAATAAATAAATAAATAAATAAATAAATAAAAGTGACTACGTCAAAGAAAAAAATAATGGTTCGCTTATTCTGTCCCTTCGGTGACGTGTTTGCTAATGCGGCCCCCAACAGTGACAATGTTTACTTCCCGTAGAGCGGGCGATATTAGAGGTTCAACTTTTCTGGGAAGTCACAGAGGGTTTTGTACTAGGGCGGTTGCTTGGTCTAGTTGGTAATTCAGTTCAGTGACTTGCTGTTAGAACACCCCATGTGGCTGTCTTACATTTTCTGCGCATGCCCTTTCTTGTGTATATATACACGCGATGTGGCAACGCAATAAAATATTGTTGGAAGTCAGCGCTGTGTATGTCGTCTATCGCTGTCCTTGTCCTTCGCGCTGTACGTTATTTCTGATCAGGGTTTTGTAAGCTCCGTCGCGGCCTCCGAGATTCCGTGTGCTGGTGAAGGCGAGTTCTGACGGCGTTGCTGCAAGAGCACCTCGGCGCTGTTGGCCGGCCAGCCCGTATACAGCGCGCTATACGGGCAACCAGCGCTGAAACTTCGCTTGTCAACAGCAGCGCCGTAACACGTAGCGAGTGGTAGACACAGTTTACAGTAGCATACGCTACGATTTTGCATCAGCAAATTCACCGCTCATCTTGAAGCGCATGTGTCCAGCTTCTGACCTGTCTGGGCGCACGACGTGCTGGAACGTATAGCAGCGCATGCGCTTCTCGCAACCCGTGTGGCCATGAACAGAAATTGGCTGGACGCATCGGCCTAAACAGTACATTAGTACAGGCACGCGTCTGTTATCATTAAATATGCCGTGCAATCTTAGTGGCCTCCCTATACCGAACGGTGTTAGCATATTTCAGTTACACACTCAAGCTGCCGTAGCACCTCCTTGCCAGCGATGGTTCCCCATATCGGCTGCATAGATCATCCCGCGGAGCATCGAACGCACAGCACCGTTGGAGCAAAAAGGCTGAAGGCTCACCACAGCATCGCGGTGAACTGTCCGTAGCGACAGGACCAAGGCGTCGCATGCGCTCGCATATCCACACGCGCCCGACACACAACCGCACGAACACTCTCTCGTTGCTGCTGCGATACATTGCTCACGGTGATGGCGAGATGCACTTTGGGATAATGTTACGCAGGCGAATCCCACGCCTAAAAAGAAAAGTACCCCATTCCTACCCACGTTAGTTTAATATCGAGAGGAGAGGACAAGAACGTCATTTTCAGAGAAGAAATTTGAGACAAAATACACCACAGAAGGTTAAGTTTACGTAATTATTTAAATGCTTTTCTCTTACGCGTTTGGACAAATGCGAAACCGTCAAACGCGGAAGCCACGCTGATTCAGCATTTGATCCAAGAAACAAAAACAAAACAAAACAAAAAAACGCTGTCAAACTCTGCCGGACTACTTGGCGCAGTAATAAACATGCGCAGAAGCTCCGTCCCTATAGCTTTCCGTTCATTTCCACAGAAAGTTGTCCGTGAGGATAGTCGACGACCTGTGCGCTGAAAGGACTTATGCCTTCGCCATAAGCCCGAACAGTATAGGCATTGAGCGCTGAACAAGAAATTCAGCACAGAGATGAATGAGCATTCTCGTTTAACAAGTGACTTCATTCTGGGAAAGCATGCTGCATAGGAGCCTTGTTGTGCCGACGTCGTCAATAATAGACCGCTACCGCGAAAGGAAGGAAGCTGGGGAAATAAACAGAAACAGAAAATGAAGTGGTAATGGAAATTAGAAAATCAACAAGAAAGGCTTGGTGCAGTCGTATACACACAGATTAAAGTGCTTCAGCACCTCTTGCAAAAATACAAAAGAAGAAGAAGAGTCATAGGAATCAAAGCAATTAGCGAGCATACAATAAAGCAACTTAAAACGACACAAGTAAACTTAGGACTCAGCTAAACTTAAGACGAAGTCATCCTCGCCACTCGGTCTGGCCGGTTGAGCCCTCCATAGCCTTCCTCCACAAAACAAACAAACAAACAAATTCAGATAACGAACCACCGTTGGTGGAAAGAGAGCCGATGGAGAAGAAGAGCCTTGACACGATTCCCCAAAATTGGCTCACCGCCGCCGCCGCATCCGCAAACGAGCGTATCATTCGCTCTTCCCCCCCGCACTCGCCAAGATGAGGAGGACTCTCGGGCAAAGGAAGAAGTCCATTGGGGAAGAGGAGCGGAAGAGCGAGGAAGCGGTGGGTGGGAGAGAAGGAGAAGTAACGCGAAAGAGGGCAAGTAGGAAGCGTCGCACAGTCACAACAGACTGTGGCCGCCAAGAACACGAAATCCTTCAATAAGTCACGGAGTCGTTAACTTTCCTCGCCCATCGCCTCTTCCTTATTTTCCTCTCTTTGCCGCCTGCCTCTCTATCGGCCGTCGGGGGAGGCAGCCGAGCCAACCAGAGCCTCTGCTTTCCCTCCTCCTCCTCCACTCTCCGCCGTCATTAGGGGCGGCCCGCTCGTCGTAGACAGGGCGCGCTCATTAATTTCACGGCGAGCCACGCTCCGTCTGGGAGCTGTCGGAAGCCGCACGGAGCGAACGAGCTGTGCCTGCCGTGTGAAACGAGGGCCAAGGGTCGGGGAGGCTGGACGACGCCTTTGTCGGTGGCGAGAGGGGAGGGCGCTTCGGAGGGCGAGTGCGCGAGAGAGGAGAATCAGGCGCGCATATAGCTTCTGAAGAGATTCAAACTCATAAGCATTTCATTATTAACCGAAATTGCGAAATAAAAAAAAAGCGGCTAATTTTCAAAATGTCTTAGTGAGTTGTCGGTAGAATATATCGCAATGGAAATAATGCATCAGGATGTTCCTAATTTGCAATTCCAGCTATGCAAGTTCTCGCTCTAGAGTGAATCAATAACTTGGTGGAACGTGCGAATTGGTTCATTACGCAGGGGACAAAATGGGATATTTCTCTAATTCACAACTACAGGAGCGCGAGTTCTTGCTCTATAGACTGAATCAGTAACTTGGCGATACGTTTTCTTGGGCGAGTTGGTCCGTGACGAAGAAGTAAAACATTATACAGTGCAGTAGGACAGCGCCTGTCCTGTGCGATGTCATTGTCCTCGCCCATATACGCTATACCACTTATACGCTATACCGCTGTACGATTTCTTAAGTCGTAATTCTCCTGTACACTGGGCTCGTTATTGTGGGAACAAGTTTAACGCTTTTCCTAGCATAAAGCCTGCGTCATCATTTTATTCTTTTTTGTGTGTTATGATCTTTATATGTTTTAGTAAGTAACGCACCGTGTGGAAAGAAGATTAGAAAACTGCATACATTTTTATCCAGTCTCTTGCGATGTTCCTTTCTGATTCGTTGATTTGTCAGCCAGCCCATTTCAGCACTCTCTCGCTCCAGACCCGTCAGGCTCTACATGATGCTGCTGAAATGACGGGGCCACCAAACAGTGCGCGGTTCTTACTGACATTTCAGCCTTGCAACATTAAAACGGCAAACAGTTTCTCGGAGAACAGGTCTCGCACGTGTGCTGCAAGCATACGCACAACGCACGCCATACTTACACACTCTCACGGAACGACACGGCACGCCCACACTCCCGAATTCGCAGAGACTGCGTCATAGGGGCCTCCATGGTCATGTAGCGCATAAAAGAAATTATAATTTTTGTTACTTCGTGGAAAGATTGTTTGATCCGCTGGGTTTAACGTCTCCGTGAATAAAGCACACCTTTGAAAGGTGGGGGGGGGGGGGGGGAGGCTTCTGATTAACTTTGACCACCTGCGGCTCTCTAGCAGAAATGTGTTCGATGCTAATGAAATTTGCGGCAGGCTTACGCACGGCCGGATGGTTGTGCATATGGATACGATCCCTTGGCGACATGTGGATGAGCGTCGAGAGTTTCAGCTATACAACCAGCCAGGCGTGGTCGAATTTGCGCTAGCTATTGTCAGAGATGTCATGGTTGTGTGCTGGAGTCGCAAGGCCGTCAGCTGCGTCGAATACGAAAGCAAAACAGAAAAAAAAACTACAACAGAGATAGCTATGGAGGGCAAGCTTAAATGAACCATTTCAAATCACCGCAAGCTCCTGCTTGCTGCTGCCGTCGCTTGGCTTGCGAGGCTGACCAAGTCTGTCCAGGCACTGTCCAGAGGCGAGACCGACATTTGCAGCACTCGGTGAACGAAAAGCAAAAAAAAAAATGAACGAACGAATAAATGGAACAAACCTAATGCCGGCCATTGTGGCACGGCGCTTTTCCAACCCCCTATATGAAGCGACGAGATCAGAGCGATAAAACGAGGATAGAACGAGAAAGAGAAAAACGCGAAAGTCGTCGACGAGTGCAAACAGAGGTCCGAGAGGGACGAAAACGCGGCGAGTGTGCCCACGCTGCTTGGTCGTTTCAAATTTCCGGGGAGGGAAAAAAAATTGGAAACACTGGGCAGCGAAAAACGATCGAATCTGAGAAATCTGAAGTGGGCGGGAAGGCTCGAAACAAAGACACGTATGTAGTGAAAGAAGTGGGAGGAGGTGGTAAAATGAGAGGGGCCAAGGAAGGAGAGAACGTTATCGAGGAGGCTAGGTACATGAAAGGGAAAGTATTAGAGCAGGTGGAAAGGAGAAGACGAAAGAGAAAGAGCGGGCACGAGCTGACAGCTAGAAGGCAGCATATCAAGATGGCGAGAATCTGCAGGCTAAAAAACTCTCAAAAGTCAAGAGCGTCTGTAAGTTGGAAACAGCGCGCGCACAGAAGCGAGGACGCGATGGAACCGTGCAGATAGAGAGAGAGAAGGTGAAGGGTGTTCGCAGTGAGAAAGAGTCTGCACTGGTTCCGAACAGAAGGACCAAAGGGAGAGAGGGGTACACGATGGCCGGAAGCAGTGGAAGAACTATATGAAGAAGAGAAAGGAGAACTATATGAAGAAGAGAAAGGAGACGAGAGAGAGAGAGAGGGAGAGAGAGAGGGCGAGACGCGAAGAGTAGCCAGCGCTATCCGGGAACTGCAGAACGGGAAGAAGGAGCTCCAGCCACGCCGTGGGGGAGGAGGGCCGCGAAATCGCGCCCTCGCTGGCGCGAGAACAAAGCGTCAACTCTCGTCGGAGAACGCCGGGTTCGCTCGCTCGCTCGCTCTTGGACGGCGGCAGCGCGCGCGCGCCAAATCCCAGATTAACCCAAGCGTCGAAGCATGGCACACTTTATCAGGCCGGCTCAAAACGTCAGCCCATAGAGCCGCCGTCTCCTCCGCGCTGTTCTGCTCCACCCTTACACCCTCTCCCCTTTCTTCCTCCTGCGGCTCAAGAACAAAAGACGGAGAGGAAGTTTTGGAGGGCGTGTGCCGTGCGTGTAATCGACTTTTCTTTTATGCGCAGGGCGGCGGCCGTGATATACACACGCGCACTATGAATCTCTCCCATTCTTTCTCTCAGCTACAGCGGAGTCCTCGACAAGGAATTTCTGATGGGCTATACAAAGGCTCGGTCTTTGTGGTTCGCGTACTGGAAAGTATGACCGTATGGCACCGAAAAGAAGAAAAAAGGCGTTACAGGAAAGCAGTAATTGCATCACCATTATTTAATTGGTAGATATAATAATTGAATTCTGTCACACAGCGCGCATAGGCAAAAACTAGATTTAAACTTGGGTGTGGATAGTCGCCTTTACTGTAGTTAATTTATTCATCGCTCACACTGAGTTAAGAAGACGGCGAATAGCCGTGCCATTGACCGAAACCCTCCGCTGGCCAAGCATTGACTTCAGGCACGGTGTTTTCAGACGGTTATTTCTATTCTTTTTATTCATTTTATCCGCGTTTCCTTTTTTTTTTTTCTTCGGTGATTGGCAACCCTTAATCTTTGTTCTATAAACTGATTAAACTACTCGATCATGACTGTTTTCGCAACGGAACCTATCGGAAGGCACGCGAGCATAAGCGGAGAATAAAAGCCACGACTTCACGTTTTAAGCTTTGAATTATGTTCCTCACATTGCCTATATACGGGGTTATTTTTACCATTTCATCAGACATGTGAGTGGCTAAGAAGCCAAGATTTTCTTTCTTCTTTTTTAATTCAATTCAAATAAAATATATTTATTTGACAACGACTTGTATGGATATATTTTGTAGTTGCAGAATCGTAACCGGCAACAAAATAAAATGGAAATCATGAGGGCCTTTGACTCCTTAACTACTAAATAGAAGCAGATTTCGTACTGAATATGCATCCGCAGTCCCGAAGCTAAGAGATCCTTCAAAACAAACGCCGGTGCAATTGCTGCAACTAGAGAACGTGACGATTATCGTGTAATATCCTACACACAACAGGGAATAAAAAAAAGGAAAACAACTCAAGTTTCTCGATCCACGCAACAAAGGTTCTGGGCGGCTTCACCGACAAAGCCCGCTTAATGTATAGCGGCCAAGAGAGGTAAGGGAAAGTTGCGCGCTAAAACAGAAGCCCGCAGATTATTAGGTTACTTCCCCTATATGCATAAATCACTATTTTACAAGTTGAGAATAAACAATATCCCATCTTCTGCGCATATCCGCCCACGCTATAGCACTGAGAAATGGGTGCTGTGTTCCGTGTTAGACAAACTGGACAGCCGGCCACTGTGAGAGCAAAGGATACTTGGACAGTGGTCACAACGCACATGTGTTCTAAAGGCGGCCGCTTTAGCTCGCTTCCTGCTGTATACGGGTTAATCAGATAAGCTGCGACAGTGAAGTGTGCTGCATCATCTCTGTGCAGCGATTCCCGTTTACATATGCGTCTTTCTCCCTTCCCGCATCATTAAATCCCTTTTCCCGCGTGCACGACAGCAAACTGGATTATTTCTGGATGACTTCACTACGATCGCTTTCTTTCCCTCTCTCTCTTTCTCTCTACAGTTAACAGCAGACGTAAGTTGTACAAAAAAAAATGAATACCAGTCTTGTCGCATGATGCGCCTTTCGTTTGTCCAAAAACGTAAAAATATACTTTTCTTATATCGCAGTAACTCGGAAACACTTTTTTTTCGAAGTTCTTTTTTGTTTTTGCTTTTTTGCGTAGTATAGGCGCGCAAGCGGAAGCTCCTTGTTGCAGCAGGCTCTCGCTGCTGCCACGACGCGTACGAACGAACGCCACGCCGCCGCTCGATCGATGTATGTAAGAGGCCAGCGAACTAACGTTACACGCCGCCCAAGTTCCCTGGAGGGTCGAGCGCGCACCCACAACTGCCGTCTCTCTCGAGAACCTTGTCCGCTCAATTCCTCCTTGCGTTGCGCGCGGCTCCGAGAACTTCACCGAGAAAGACCGCTGCCCATCCAAGCGCTTCTCCGCGGTACACGCGCGCATAGCACGGCAGCCCGCGCGACAGAGAAGCAACGGGGCACGTTCTCAACGCATCGCCGTCTCATTGTTCGGCCGCGCCGGCATGGACAAAGCCGGTGAGGACACCGGCGGCCCGTAAAGGAAGTGCCGTGGCCCGATTAATTATTATGGTCTGCGGCGCACGGCTCGAGACAATGCTTTTCTTTCCGGTAATAACACACGCGCCCGCTCTTTATCCATACCTTTCTCTAAGGGTTGCCGCGCACGCACGTACAATCCGGCTTTCTGGCTGGCTGCGTGTCACATCCTTCGGCCTCGTTTTTTTCGCCTTCTATGCAAATATTTCAACGCATGGCGCAGCCCGCGGTATGCGGCTCCCGTCGCGTGGAGAGTACAAAGAAGGAATGTGCACCTTCCTCTGTTGCGTCGTTCTTCGGCTGTGAAAGGGCTGTAAGAAACGTTCACGGCGTGTGACGCAGCCTATAGGAACTGGGTGTGATTCAAGAGACTCGGTTGGCTAGCAGTACGTTACGCGCACGCTATACTGCCATGTTTAAAATTAACATAACGGCGGGAGCCCCCGGGTCAAAAATTCTGGTGAGGAGTAATGTTTTGGCGTAAATGAAATCAATAGTCGCGCAGCAGCGTATCGAATATTACTTGTAGTATATATATACGTATTGCGAGCATTGGCAACGCAACTGTATGAGTGTTGGTGGATGCGCTGTCAGCTTCAAGTGCACTGGCTGAAGAATCCGGTTATGGTCGATTGCCCGCTTAACCACCGACTTTCGCAGCCAAGTCTTTAAAACGTCACTAAACAGGAATAAAGAAAACAAAGGGGAACTAAAAAGAAGCATCCTAACACACATGAACCCGGCGTAGTTCTGTGAAAGCCTGCGAGTGTTCATACTCAGAAGGAAAGGAGAAAAAAGAGGGAAAGGCAGGGAGATTAGCAGTATAAGTACCGACTGGCTACCCTATGCCGGGGAAAAGGGGAAAGGGAATCAAATATAATAGAAGGCTTAAAAAATAGTGAGATAAAAAATGCACACAATAACACTGTGCAACGCGCTACAACTTTAAAAGTCGGTCGCACAATTCATAAGTCAATCCCTAAGAATCTGAACAGCACATTTAAGGCCTTGAGTGCCGAAACCCGTCTGAACCAGTGTCCTCGGACTTTCTCCTCCGTCAAAGAGCGATCGTCCAGTTTCTCTAGCGTAGTCGCTAGCTCTTTTCTCTCATGCCACAATGCAACGGGGACAGTCACATAGTATATATAATATATAGGAACCGCCTGATGTCAAGTCGCCTTTCGCGCAGTGATCCCTTGTAGGCACTGAAAACACGAATTTGAGGACACTTTTAAACGGTCGCAGCAAGCGCCAAATTCGATTTGGCCATGCGGGTCGGAGAGCGCCTAAACTCGCTGAAATAATCAGCGTGTTGGTGCGATGGCATACGATATGACCGCTAATCCTAAATGCATGCTGATGGTAGTGCTTATTGACTTGGGCGTTACCCGATTCATTGCACTGGCGTGGGTCGTGGCGTTGAGCTGCATTACACCACGGAGCCTGCATGGAAGTTTTGCAGCGCCTCTCCCTCTCCTACCCCCCCCCCCCCCCCCTTGAATTTGCACTCCCTACGTTTCGCAATACTTCAGCTCCACAATATTCGATAAGGCGCTGAGAGGGAAGCTGCGGTTGATGTCAGCGAATCAAGAACGGGGCTCTGATTGACAGATTGAAGGCACACGTGATTCTCTCCACGTGTGCCTTCCTCGTCATGGTGTCCACTGCTCCTTCTGTATAGAAAGCCGACTCGAGCGTACAGTATCTGGCGCCCGAGCAAGGCAACTAGCAATTCGTGCCAGTGTACCACGTTGTTAGTTGGAACAAATCATAGTTTCCATTTCCTCGAAGTGAGCGTTGCAGCACGTTTTCAGCTGTACAGTGTACTAGAACACTAGTGCACTCTACTTCAACGGATGGGTTCGCGGCACCATCGCAGCTTCAAAGGCTATAGCCACTGTTGTCCTTCCCAGAGCCGGAAGCCGAGGACGAGAAGGCGCGCCGAGCCCAGTGTGGTGGCATTCGTGAAACGAATGGAGCACGCGTGACGGCGTGAGCGCGTCGCAGCCCATACTGTCTGCTTACTCGCGCGCACAGTGCGAAGTTCCGAGCGGAGAGCGCGTACCAGGTGCTGCTGGCGCCGCTAACACGCTATACCTTCCTCGGCCGTCATACTACTACCTACGTTCGTCGTGCACCCGCACTTCGCAGGCGAGACGACGTCGAAGAGGGAGCCGAGGAGCTTTCCGGCCCCGCGGCTCCGTTATGAAGCGCGCGGCCGCGCCGGGAAGACGGGCGGGCCTCTCTTCTTCGATCGGCGCGCAGCGCAAGGCGAGGGCGGGCGAGCCTGCAGCCCGGTTCCTTCGGCCTCCCCTTCCCCGATCCTTCTCCGGCGGCCGCGGCGTGCGTGGCGGCGGCAGCTCCAACATCCTCCCGGACGCTTATCGCCGGCAAGGAGGACTCGCGCGCGCCATCTTTATGACGAATAAAACGGGGAGGAGGCGGCAGGCGGCGGCGGGGGTCCTCCACGAATCACGTTAATTCTGCACCACTTGGCCTGGTTCTCATCAGACGGGGCCCCGCCGCTCGCCGCGGGGGGAGCGTCGCTCACTTCCGCTACACTGGCTTCTTCTCCCTCACCGCCGCCAACGCCGGGAGCCGGCTGAAACGCTGGTTGGGAAGGGCGATGAAAAAAATGTATTAAACAAAAGACTTAGAGGCACGGAGCGCGCGCTAGGGGTTCGCGTACGGGGCCGCTCGCGCGGCCGTTGTCGCCGCCGCGCGGCAGCTGCCGGTCGGGACCGGAGACGCGACAAAACGCGAATTCGGGGACGAGCGTTAGCTCGGAAAAAGATAGAAAGAAAAGAAAGTGCGCAGGGCAGGCGACCGAGGGAGCGAGGAAGACCCACTCCGCGACGTTTCGCCGAGACACCGTCTCTGAACCTGTCTGCCGCTCGCGAGGCACATCTCGTGAGCGCGATGCCTTCGCGAACGGGCCCTATAGCTATGCACTCGAATACGTTCGGCGATGGAACCGATTCGAGCTTATAGCCAAGCCACGTTCGGCGTGGCTCCGCTATAGCTCGATACGCTCAGCATCGCGCATTGAATGTCAGTTCGAGCGTACAGGAAACCCTCACCCACGCACGAGATAGCAATGCCATCAATCAATCCGCGTCAGTGAGAAAGCAAAAGATACCGCAGATAGCAGTGCAAGAAATGTACGACTTCAAGGCAATAATGTCTTTATTAAAGCGAAGCTTTTCTATTCCTCCTTTCGTGTGGTTCGGCACGTCTGCACGTCGGCTCCTCGCCCGATTAAGTGGCCCCATCCTGGCGAAAGTGTAATCGAAACTGGGACGATACCGGAGTCAAGTGTGATCCGCGATCGCCAGGGTCACGTTGTCAGGACACGTGGTGGAGTCGCTGCGTATCACACCACTATCTTCCCGCGGATGTGCGATGCGTTTGTCATTGTTTCGTCCATGATAGGTGGTTGATGTGAAACGACGCTCAACGTAACTATACACCGGACTTAAAAGGAAGTTAACGCATGCCATTAGCAATCATCATCGATGGTTTCTAGAGGGATCTTGAAGGGAATATCTTTCTTTTGTTCTTTGTTCCGTCGGTAGCGGCCGGAGGTTGGTGGTCGTCGGACCTTTATCGCCGGTACAAAGGCGCCGATGCAAATGGCGCGTGCACTCTCGCGCAACCGAGAAACTGCTGCCGAATGCCAACCGTCACGTGATGTCGTGCTAGAGCTCTGTGGCGTGTCCGAAGGTTTAGAAACTATGGTGTAGCACTCGGTCTATATATTGTACATAGTGAGGAGGAGATAGAGAGGGGTTTATTATGATAGAAAAGCTGAGAGGTCGGTCTGAATCAATGTTCTCACCTGCTATACTCGGCGTTGGGGGAAGAGGAAAGGGCATAGAAAGAATAGAGAAAACGTTGATTATGAGGATCAACATGGGGGTGAGAATCTCGCACGCTCCAAGACTCTTCAAAGTCTCTTGTCCAGTCCACTATTACATAAAAAATTGCTGAGAGCCTTCAGACTATCAGGCTGATGACAGAGATCAAGGAGGAGGAAGGAGGAGGAGAGAAATATAATGTACTGCCACTAAAGATGTGCTGGTTAACGAGTATCTGTTGTTTCGTTGAGTAATTCTGTAAAGAACAGACTCTACCTAAATATCCTCACTGCAATAAATAAAAGACTTCAAGCGCATAGTTGCTTTTGCAATACGATTATGGCCCTCTATAGGAGTGTTCGACTATTCGCTTGCACTGACGATAATCGGCAATTATTCCTGCACATTTTTTTTTTGCTTTTCTGGTTGTCGGGATGAACACCACTTCATGCAGTTCTTTCGATATACCCCTTCCCCCAGTGCAGGTTAGCAAACCGGATGTGCGTCTGGTTGACCTTCCTGCATTTACTCTCTTGTATCTCTCTCTCTCTCTCTGGAGACCGTGACGCGTTTACTGAGCGTTTCCTCTCGCACTGACCTTGCTTCGACCATCGAGACTGCATTGTTCGACGACTCCAGAAATACATGTATTTGCTACAGCGTTTCGAAATGATGTAGAGAGAGAGAAGAGAAATTAAAGAAAAGAAAGGCAGGGAGGCTAGCCAAAGAGAAACCCGGTTTGCGACTTAGTTTGCGTTGTTATGTCTTCTCTAAAATAAACAACTCCTGTTCGACCACGCACATCGTACCGGTACGTCTTGCAAGTGACATCGTCCATTTGGCTGTTACACTTCTGGCGAGTGCGTTCGAAAAGTCGGCTTTTGTTTACTGTCTGTAACCACGTTTGAAATAATGGGTGCCAGAAACCACGATCTTATTATAAGGCAAGCCGTGGTGGGGACTACGGATTAATTTTGACCACTATGGAATCTTTAACGTGCCTCCAGTGCACGGGACACCGGCGTTTTTGCATTTCGCACCCATCGAAATGCGGCCGCCGTTGCCGGGATTTGATCCCGTGACCTCGTGCTTAGCAGCGCAACAGCGTAGCCGCTAAGCCACCACGGCGGGTACTGGAATAGTAAAGAACACCTTGTTGGGAGATGGAAGGAGTCAGCGCAGCACAGCAAGTGCCTCTTAAAGGGCCCCTGAAACGGTTCGGACAAATTTTGTAGAGGCGTAGGGTACAGCTTAAGTAGAACATTCGCACCACAATTTAAGTGAAGCGTTAAGTATTAATGGAGCTACAAGCGATTAGAAGTTACCCTCCTCCCCAGCCATGCTTTTCCTCCTCAACTCGTTCGCCGAGCGAGCGGGGCTAAGCTCCGCCTTTACTGGTCCTGCGTCACGATGCGACGTCACATCGTCCACTTCCGGTTGTTTGGAGCCCGCCCCCGCCCGCGCGAAGCATCTCCGCTAGCCGCTTGGCTGCCGACCCCAAGCGAGAGCTATCGAAGCAGCGTGCGTTGCGAGCATTCTGTCGTAGCTCCGAACGTGTCTGGTATTCCGGTAACCACAGGCAAGCTGGTCATTTCGGCAAATGACTGGAGGCATAAACTGAAGCTGATGAAAGAACTTTGGCGTAGACGTACGTGAGCGGCCTGATCGGTCTGCACGGTCCAGACACTTGTTGGCGCAGCGCTTAACCAGCCAAACAAAGCGCTAATATTGCTCTAACCAAGTGTAAAACATTTTAAACATTTATAAAAACAACGTGTTCATGATTACACTCCTGCGAGAAATACGCACCAGCAGCAAAGAAGAATACGCTTCGTTGCTGCTACTGCGTATGGTTGAGCTCTGCCACCAGATGGCTGCACCGTGCAGACCATTCACATTTGCCCTTCTGCTCATCTCGGCTCATCCCGTTACGGCACAGTCAAGCGGCCAGACCTTGTCCCCTTGCGCTTACGTTTGCCCTAATACGGGACTCGCGAAACGCTATTGCGTTAGTAATCTTCCGGTGTAAAGTGACGGCCACAAACGCGCAAATCCTGGCGCCGATCGGATAGCTGCAGTCCGATGCGCAGCAGCCAGTTCGCTCGTACGCTGCCTTGCAGAGGGACACGATGTCGCAGCTTGACATATTGCCAGTCGCTACGTTTGCAGTCCACAAGGCAACAAAGTCGAATCATAGCGCTCGCGAAAAGACTGAGACCAACTTTGACCGCGGAGCTCTCGTCAAAATGGAGTACGTTGTAACACAAGCAGACGACACTTGCTGTGTGCCGGAAGTGCTTAAGTGTACTGAAAAATTGTTGTTCTGCATTCTCTTTATGTTGCTTTCTTTTTATAAAAATAAATTAACGAACATTCCATATATTACGAAGATCATTTGTTTACCATAAAGTTGGAAAAATTATCGATCACGCGCCCTGGTCAGCCAATCGGATAGCTCGCCCCACTGACGTCATATGGGTGATTTCGGTCATATGGGTAGGGGCGGCTTAAAATGCCGCCGAGCAGTGCGCTGCGATCGGCAGCGATGTGCATTTTTAAAACCTTATAATAAATTACACGCTTTACGCAGAGCACTTAGATGTGTCAATTAATGATCAGAAGGACCTACTCTAACGACTGAGTACGTTTGTAGAAAATCGTCAAAAGCGTTTCAGGGTCCCTTTAATAGAGGTCGCCTAAACTGCACGGCATAAGAGCGGTGGGCCAGTGGTGAGACAGTATACACGTATACGTCAGCCATTCAAATTCAGGAGTGGTACGTTAGTAAAGTCTGATGCCGAGACCTGAGTCTTCTAGAAGCGCAGAATAAAGTATCAAAGACGCGGTCTTGCTCGAATACATGTGCCCGTATAGGCATGCAAGATGACGTTCTTGGGGGAGTTGAGTGGAATACCAGTAACCCTGTATTTTTTGGTTAATGTTATGCTGTCTGAAGCTATATAATACGGAATACGAAGATGGGCTCCAGTGTTTCAAGCATGCGCTGAGTGGGTTGTGCCATATGCACGAAGGATCACACAACCGTACCAATCGATACAGAACGCGGAGGAACTTGGGCTTCAAATACGTTTCATTCGATTCGAACGTTCGGCGGTTCAGGTGCACCCCTGTATATGGAAATAGGGAGACTATTGTGTTTTCTTGGACTGAGATGTTTCCGAGAAAGAGGAGGGGAGGCGCCTGTCAGATGCGACCTGTGGGTCTATAGATACCGGAGGTGAGGTGCCGAGAAACGTTGAACCTAGTAACTATATAGTTAAAAGAGTTTAGCTGAAGCGTGGTGATCGCCTTTTGATACATTGTGAAAGCAGCCCAATTTCCAAGATCGTTTTAATGCCGGGGAACCCGAGTCGGAGAATAACGTCATACTGTTGTACCCTGAAGTGCTTACAACTGTTTTCGTGCACTATAGCCAAAGAAGAGGTTCTCCTTCGTCTACATGTTGGAGACGCTGCACTACTGTGTGTGGATTTGGGAATTCGCCGCGCCATTGCACGGACGTATTCACCTGTTCTGCCATCACTACGTTTCAACCCCTTCTCGCTTTGAACCGGTTGTTAGCGGTGGCGCTCCACTCGCGATTGTTCGCGGTGGGGGCCAGTGACGTCACGGTGGCCGCTGGCGGCTACTCTCGTGACGGGAGCGTGTCGTTTCGCGCTTTGGTCTGCACGGGTTACGTACATGCTTCCTCTGGTCCGCCGACACCGTTGTCACTACGACTTGAGCTCACGCATAGTGCCTTTGCCCGTGTGGGGAGTGCGTACCTTGTGTTGATTCTTTCTGGGCGCTAAGCCGAAGAAGGAGTGCTCGTGCGAGGTCGTATACACCACGCCGAGATGCACTTATCGGAGGCCCAAGCCGAAGGAGATGCCCGAGATCTCGTGAGTTGGCCAATGGTTATCGCGAGAGCAAGTAGCATAGCCACCGGTACTTTTCCTAGCGGCCTGTCCCAGCTTGATCCTGTGCTCTCGCAACGACGTGATATAGGCGCCCCTGTTTATATTTTCGCCCTTGGTGCGGGACCATTTTGGTTCCCCGCTGCCCCGGGACTGGGCGTTTGTGTAGTGTTGGATGCCACCGGAGACAATAAACGGTTTCCATTAACTCAGGGCAATACTGTGTTCTTGCGTGCTTTGCTCGGTATAGCCCTTGCGGCCTGAGCTCGCGCGCAGCAGTGCAAGAGGCCGACGGCTGACGCGGCCCTGTGGCTCGCTAAGCTCGAACCCGCGGTGGTCGGTATATATACCCCTGCCAGACCCGAAGACCCTACAACTGGTCTCTAGTCAACTATAATATGCCTGCAGGCAAAGCGGCACGGTGTTGAGATAGTTTATCGCTGGCTTGGTGCATAGAGCAACAAGCTCGACTGTTGTCGAATGTACTGATTAACTTAGGTGGCACTGCCTGTTTTTAATGTTTCGATCGAAACACGCACCCAGAGCTGCATACAACTTCCAGCACGGAAGAGATGCGGCATCCCCACTTCCCATGTGTGGGGCGCAGTGTGTACCGCAACCTCCCCCCCAATTTCTTGAGGCCGCTTCTTGCTGCATGGAATTAACCGAAATCAAGTGCTGCAATTTCACACCACTCAAGACGGACGCGGTTGACTAAATAGACTCAATTCGAAAAGAGCACTGCAGACCACGTACGCAAACGTTTCGTCGATGACGGCTATAATACTATTATTTACGGCAGGATTTATTTATCTCGTCCGCGCGGGCTTAGTCCCATGGACTCCAGGTGCGCTCTAGTCTCCGCTAGCGCGAGGGTCAGGTGGAGCTTGAATATTTGTAAAAGCTACATATTGTTAATGCAGCCCCTTTCGTCTTATACCCGAAGTGCGGACAATGCTTGCCATACTGTATACAGCGTTTGTGAGTGATTTCATGGCACAGTTTGTCCCCATGTAGTCAAAGCAGGGATCAAAAGAAGAAATAAGAAAAGAAAAGAAAAGAAAAGGAAAAGACAACTAAAAGAACAAGACCAGTCATCGCAAAAAAAAATAACGTGAAACAACACGATCTAATAAAGACACACACGGGTAATAAAAGAGAGAGAGAGGGGGAACATTCACCCTCGTCCTTTCGCAACGACGTCCCTTTCGCAAGCAGGCCGACGTCGTCGGTGCAGCCTAATCGCGCTCGCCAAATGGCTCACATGGCGTGGCGCGCGCTTAGCACCATGTTTCATTTGCACAACCCTTCGCCGCCACTCGTGTGAAACAAAGGCGCCGCTCTCGAGATTCGGTGGGCGAGCATATATCGCCCGCGCTGGAACGCGTGTCTCTGTGCACCCTCGCGCGCCGTGCGACATGCAGGCCAATATCGCGTTTTAAAAGCTGGCTCGCGCTTTGCTCGTCTCGGAGAAGAGGGCCCGCAGTTGTAACGACAAAAAAAAAGTCTATCAGTGACAAATAAATGAAACAAAAAAAAAGTTATAAGAACGAGAAAACGGCACTAAAGCTTCAGACGGAACGAATAAGGGTATACAGAGACAATGCGTGGTGAAAGTACGAGATGGAACCATTAAGCTTGACGTTGGGAAGGGAAAAAAAGAGTGAAAGAAAGAAAGAAGGAAGCGATGCTACATAGTGTAAGAAAAAGAAATGGAAGGAAGGAATGAAGGCCGAGAAACAACAACACGATAATACAAAATTAAAATTATCACAAGAAAACCAGGGCGGACGGAGAACAGAGAAACGGGAGGAAATGAGAGATGTTCGTCGGGCCGTGTAGTATCCTTTTCAAGTGCAATCTGGCGACGTTATTTTTTTTCCCGATTTTTTACAATTTTTTTCCCATGGTAATCTGGCGCCTGTTCTCTGAGGCATTAATCGTCACTGCGGGCCATATCAATCCATCATCGCGCTCGCGAAGCGCGCGAAGGAAAAAAAAAAAACGGATGGACGGACGGAGGGGGCGTTTCTGTGAGCGCTTTTCAGGCGCTTCGCTAATATTTTTTTTTATTTCCTCATCTTTTTTTTTCTCGCCTTGTTTTTCTGTGACCGCTTTCACACCCTCCGTTCCCTAATGCAACCATTTTTCTTTCTTTTTTATGACGCCTCTTTTCCCGCCTCTTTAAACCTGACTTTTCGTTACGTATTTATATTTTTGTGCGCCTCTCTCACACTCCTCTCGGTTATAGTTTGCTTCGCGCCATTCTCAGCGTTCCATGCAGCTGTGTTAAACAAAATAGACATAAAACAATAAGAGGGAGAAATGCACGCTCGTTCTGTTACGCGTGTTAAGACAGCCATTGCACGGCTCGCGCGTGGTGAGGGTAGGTGAAGGGGAGCAATTGAAAAAAAAAAGAAACAAAGAAAGAAGAGAGAGACTGTAAAAAAAAAAAGAAAGAAACTGGTCCTGCACTGCTGGCGGGCACATATTTCTCGCTGCGAGTGAAAACAGAGAAGAAAAAGTATGTCTGCAACGGATTGGAGAGAAAAGCAGCGTCTTTTAGCTTTCGCGATCTAGTTGCGCGACAGCATTGGCGAGGCGTGCGGGATAAAAGTGGAGAAAAACGGGAAAGCGGGGAATGGGAGCGATTAGGGACCCTTTTATTTCCTTCCCTCAACCTCCTCCTCAACTTTCTCCAGCTCATTTCTCCTCAACTGCTTTCCTTTTACATTTCTTTTAAATTTTTTTCCCGCTTCTTTCTTTTCCCCCCCTCTTCTCGCGCATTTAGTACGAGCTTGCATGCTCAACCGATGCCGGAAACGCGCATATGCATTTTCAAGAAGAAAAAAAGAAAACAGACGTTGCACGTCGCTTTGTTTTGCCACAAATATGGGTGTTTTCTATTCGTTCACGTTAGTGCGTTCGTATACGATGGTCTGTCTGTTTTCCTTCTGAACGCGCGTGCATCAGGACGGCGCAACCCACATGCAGCGGTATACTTGTATTCCTTGAAATCGGAACACGCTGTAGAGAAACAGTGCGCATATTTTAAATGGTTAGGCATTTTGTGCGTGCCCCACGGGGAATTCCGTCCGTTCGTTCCTCCATCCGTTCGTCACCTAAGACGATCGCTTTCGAGGTAGGGCCCGCAGCAGCTAGCGAATTCACCTATAAGCGGAAGAGACCACAGCGCACACGAAGCTATCAGCAATCGACGCACTCGGTCGCCGTCTCAGATCGCTTTAAAGATGATGACAAAATATATTTATTAAGAGATGGCGCGAAGGCCTATAATGGGGAATAGGAAGAGGAGGGGGGAGGCGTATTGAGAGCCGTCCTAGAAGCTGCGCCTCCTAGGCGAAAGCCAAGAGCGAGTCCAGAATGACCCTGTCGGAATCCATCGAGCCAGCTGCCGGTCTAATCCACTCCTCGTAGGACGACACTCGCACCGCCCTCAGGTGGTGGTCCCGCTGCTGAGCGTGTCGCTGGCACTCCCAAAACAGATGGGCTGTGGATGGCCGCGTGGCCATGTCGCAGTCGGGGCACCTGTGTCGATAAAGCCCGCGCGGCCGCGCCATACGCTGTCGTTGCCGGAGTACGGTTGATCACGGTTGACATGACGGTTGATAATGGTTCGACACGGATTGATTAGGCGCTAAATCAATAGCGATAACAGATTTTAACGATCGAAATGACATCAGCGCACCTGGCACCGTCCCTTTCAGCCGGTAGTTTGCTTACGTCATCAACTCACCTTGCGCGGCCGTTCGCAGCAATTCGTGTCGCCGCAGCACTGTCGTTTATATTCTCGTCGGATCAAGTTTCATGACAATGATAATGACACCGGGCTGCGCGGAGATGAGCACGTGGCACGATGCTCACGCACACTTCGACAACTCGCGGACGATTTCCTGCATGATTTTTTTAAATATCATTTTTTTATCCTGGTGCTCTTCCTTTCCTCTTTCCTCCCCTCCTTCCTATCTTCCATTTCTGTGTTGCTGTCACCTCCCTTCAGAAGAGTAGGCAGGCGTTGTGCCCCTTCCGGTGGCAGTTGCCAGCCTGCTCCTCGCTTTCCCTTTCCTGTTAACTGTGTATATGCGTTCAAAACGAATAATAATAATCAACAAGGTGTCCGAATTCACTTTGATGCATAGAAATGGTCTTTCATTTTATTTTTATGGGCCATATCGTTTGCCCAATATCTTTACAACGCAGAAGCCATTCTGAATTGATGGAGGTGTACTTAAATGTCCCTCCTCACTTGCTTGCGCGAGAAAATCCCAAACGAGTTGGATGAAATCGCGGGAATTTTCACATAAATCCATGTCTTGAGAGCGCTTCGACGATGCGTGCGCGTGCTTGTGAAACGATTTATTTTCGATGTAAATGTTCCTTCTTTTCTTTTCATATTTAAAAAAAAAGAAAAAAATCTTTTTTTGCCATCTCATTTATTAGGATATCCTATACATCTAACTTTTCCAGAGCATAATAACGTCTATTTCTTTGATGTACGTAAACAAACACTGAGCGCTAACAGATGGAATTCTGAGTTTGAATTCTGAATTTGGTTGCTGCATGACCGGATCAAGTTTGCCATGGTCTGCACCAATTTCAGTTAGCCGCCCATCGCAATGACTTGCTCAGCAGACTTTTGGCAAGGTTTCACCTCGAATAAATTGGAACGAGGCGAGCCACAGTCAGTAGAGACGTTTGGTCTGCAAGAAAAATAATAAAGAAAGAAAACGCAGCGCATACAGCGCGAACAACAACGCAACAAATCGTCCGATAGCAGCTACTCGCGTCGAAGACTGAACCCCTCTCCGTGTCATTATTCTTCCGTACCCTGGAGCATGTTATGCGAGAGACGGCACGCGGAGCCATCACCTCAAGCTGCAAGCGGCGCGTTTAAGACTCATGCAAACAAATAAACGAGTTCACGTTATTGATGCAAACGATGGTTCAGGCTTAGCCCCGAAAAATTTGTTTCGATCGATTGTGTTCGGGGCGGACGTTTTAACTTGCGCTTGGGTTTCATGCAATTAATTTATCTGCACTCCATTTCTTCCCCCCAACTTGTTCGGTCACATATAGCCGTGCAAAAAACAAAAGTAAAAGAAAGGAAAGTGAAAGCTTTATACGTTCATGTTGTCGGTTCAGCAGGCACGCATCACAAGCAAAAAATCTTTGTTTTAATTTAAGAAAGAAAAAAAAAACATAACCGAGAAGGCTGGGTGATGTGGGGATGGGGGCGAGCAGAGGAAGATCTTTTGTACACACTGAACATTGATGCAAACAAAAACAAGCACGAGAACAAAACCACCGCTATGCCATAGCTGTATAGTGAAGCAGCAGGGAACACGAAACTGCACAAGATACGACAAATTAAAGTTGCGAAGAATAGAAACTGCTAACGTTGGAGGCTGTCGAGCCTTTTCTTGGTCAGATGTTTTCTTGTTGTGACGCCAGCTTTTGTTTTTGCCGCCTTCACCCCCCCCCCCTTCCCGAAAATGCAACCACGTGCTTTTGTTATTTCTCACTAGCTCTTTTAACTACAATAAAGCAAATAGAGCCTGCTTTCAATCGAGCCTGTTCCTCTTGCATATTGAGAACATTTTTCGCGGCAAGCTAATCGAGTGCGGAAGATGACAACAGAAAAGATTTAATGAAAAAAATGTTGCCCGTGAGCAAGAAACGAACGAGGACTTGCCTGGTTAAAAATTGCACGCATGCACGCAGCAGAAACTCCGAGAAACGGACGTGTCATCTCCACGCGTCGAAGACCGCGTCATTTTTTTGGTGCTACTGATGCTGTTGTTATGGTTGTTTTCTTATGTCCCCTTCACTCACGCGGATGTGCGTCAGCTTCTTCCCGCGCGTATGCAAACGGATCGGCGCCGTTCCCTTACGCTACAACGAGGATTTCTTTACAACCGAGCAACCAGCAGCAGACGCTGCGCGTCGATCGAATCACGATGGCGGAGGTGGGCGTTACACGCATACGCGCTAAGCGACGCATACCATATACACGATATAGCGGAGAGAGGCAGAGCGGAGGGCGTCGACCGTCCCTTTAACGGATCCGATCGGCACCGTCTTGCGTAGCGGGAGCCTTAATCCCCTTTCGATGGCCTCGTTAAAATGCAATCGAACACTCCCACTGTTCGCCTCATTTCCCGCTCCTGCTCTCTCTCTCTCTCTCTCTCTCTCATTTCTTTTCTACGAAACGTCCCTGCCAATCTCTGCTTTCCCATCCCTCCTGCCGCCTCACATCCTTTATCTCCCTTCTATCGTCCTGTCTGCCCTCAGCAATGTCAAGACTGCTTATTTCACACTCATCATCACAACTGGGACTTTCCATATATATATGTCTCAGATTATGCGAAAAAACGTTGTGTAATTTTCTTCTTTTTTTCATTGCCATAGCAATTATATGGACACTCCAGGCGCATTTCTGTCGTCGCCGTCGCCGTGAGGTTCCGTATGAGCGAAAGCGTGTGGATGAGGCGGCGAATGCGGTTCAATCTCGCGTGCGCGAGCGAGGGACGCGCCCAGGATGCGTCTCCTCTCCTGTGGCGCGCTAGGCAGGGGAGTGAGGAGAGGGAGGAGGGGCGTTCTTCTCCGGCGGCTGCTACGGTGCCTCGATGTCCTCCTCGCCCGCCGCTCCGTACAGAGTGAACGCAACCGCGGCGTCTACTACGGTGTAGGCCAAGCGAATCGCGGACGCCGTAGTAGACGTCTTGGGCGGGCGCCGGGACGCGTTGCCGGCGCTCGTGCGTCTTAAAATCTAAAGTCCCTTATCGAAATCGGTCTGCGACGTGGCCAAAGTGTGCGCCCCCACTGGCCTCATCTTCAAAGCGATCTGCGATGTTTGCAGAGTGCACGTAGTGCCGGCAGCTTTGCATGCGTTGTGCCTTCGACGTTTCGTGCGCGTTGAAGCGACAGATGCACGGAGGTCAATGGACCCGCGTCTGCTGGCGCGATTCCTAACTCCAGCTTTTCACAGACAGTTTCCACTGTCGTCGAGACAGTTTCCACTGTGTGCGCGTGCCACCGTGCTGATTAATTTTGATAAAACACGTTGACGGGCTAGTTGGTTTGAATGCATGATAAAATGTGTAAGCGCGACTGAACAAGGACGCAGAAAGAAGCAACCATACAAAGACAGCGCTGTCTCCGTGTACCTGTTTCTTTCTACGTCCTGGTTGAGTCACGCTTGCACATTCTATCATTGTTAATTTAGTAAGCGAATGCTTACAAGTTTATACGGCCGATAAAACTACTATCCTTACTTGGTATAACAGCTATCTACTAATTTGCTATCGCAATCGGTGATTCGCCTTTCCGGCGGAACTGCGAATTTTGTTAGTGCGAATGACAGCCTCGCGTTGAGTAGCGAAAAGCTATAAATAGCTGAACTGTTTCACTTCCCCTATTATTGTAGTGCATTCATTTAACCATTCAACGTCGTAGAGAAGATAGCGACAAACTCTCTTGGTGCCAAAACTTTCTATCTGCAATAAATAAACAAACAAATAAAAAAAGAACATGTAGGTGGCTGGTGTTTGTATTGCACAATGTACGCTATAGTGGTAAACATTGCAATAAACCAGTCAGGGATATCATACATTCATATTATCCACGTTTAAAAATGTGCAAACTCGTCAGAAAGTGATTGTGATGGCGCTAAAAACAATGCAACCTGTATCATAAGCGTGAGCCAGCCCGCAGCATGGTAGGAATAAGAAAGAAAGAAAGAAAGAAAGGAAGAAAGAAGGAAAGAAAGAAAGAAAAAAAAGGGAATTAACAACAAAAAAGAGAAAGAAATGAAGTAGGAAGGAAAGAAAAAATGCAGTGGGGCCATGAAGATTAGTGGTTTGTTTGGTGTACTCTGCACTGAGGGAGGCGGCAGGCGAGAGGTGACCAACATAGACCATGTCATCTAAGGGCTAAGAAAGCTGTCGTTATATATCTTTCAGTCTCTTTAAGTCCCGGGAGCTGAGTCGACATTTTAAGCAATTTTAGTCCGCTCGCCAAACTGGAATAAGTTTGACGCAAGGTTCAGAGAATATGGAACGGTGTCGCATATAGCATAAGACGAATAAAACTTCACTAGTTCCCATCAACGATTATAGACCTTGCCCCTTAAGGATGAGGGCGTTTTCAGATTGGAGAAACCAAGCAGCCTTTCCTTTGGTCGGGGGAGGTGGGGGGGGGGGGAGGGGTTGGGGTGCGGGCCACGTCAAGCAAGTAGTTCCTTTTGTTCCAGGCTGCTCTTGAAATGTCTTTTTCTTCGAGAAATAATAACTCAGTTTGGTTTATACACTCATACGGGTGCTAATACGTCAGTGTGTGCTGGCGTGAGTCGGAGTGCCGCGAACATGCAGAGTGTTTAAATGTGTAACGCATAAAAGCAGCTTTCCCACATACATCTTAGTCCACTTAATAATATAATATTTGGGGTTTTACGTGCCAAAACCACTTTCTGATTATGAGGCACGCCGTAGTGGAGGACTCCGGAAATTTTGACCACCTGGGGTTCTTTAACGTGCACCTAAATCTAAGCACACGGGTGTTTTCGCATTTCGCCCCCATCGAAATGCGGCCGCCGTGGCCGGGATTCGATCCCGCGACCTCGTGCTCAGCAGCCCAACACCATAGCCACTGAGCAACCACGGCGGGTCTTAGTCCACTTGACCACTTGATTTCACGTTCTTGTAATTTTTCAATTCAATATTGTTCATCTCACTTTTTATTTTTATTCTCCTTTTTGTCCAATTTGAGTTATTGAAAATAGTATTGTTTAACTTATTCCACATGCCTTTCTCTTCTCGCCAGTATTCTTAATTCTGTAAATGGGGTGTGATAAACTGAATATTGATCAAATAGAACAGCGTTATGTCTGGTCTTAAAGTAACTCACCTATTCGAAACAACTTCAATCATTCCCGTTTACAGGCACCATGTGCAAACACCACTACGCCCCCCCCCCCCCCCCCCTCCCGCAAGCACAACCGAATATGCAAAGGTTTACCTGTAGAAGGTCATCAAGAATTCGTGCTTCAAGTTCGTTTTTCCACACGCACGCAGTCAAGTTATGACGAACCGTATTCCTATCTAGGAGTAAAATAAAATTTAAGAAAAAAAAAGAATGGGATGTCGGCGTTAGCAATATGTAGGGAGATTTCCTGCGTAAACGCATTCGCGTTCGAAGAATGATTTCCAACAAGATCGCATTGCCTCGGGGACCCCGAATGCAGTGGGAGCTTGAGCTATATACCGCCTCGCGAAAGAGAGAAAGAGAGAAAGAACGAAAGAAAGAAAGTGGGGAAGGGAATAGGCCGGCAATCGACAACTCCCGCCAGCACGCCTCCGCATATAGATTGGTTCCTGTGGTTCGATTAGCAGGAAGCCCGATGTGCGATATGTGTGTATACGCATAGGCGCTCTAACCACACAATTTCCAGGTAGTTAACCTACAGTGGATCGTTAGTTTAACAGCTAGTTAGTTAACAGTTAACAGTTAGTTTAATCGCCATGATGACAATCTGCAGGATGTCCTTTCGGGGCTTTTTCATTCTCACCTTTCGAACCACTCATCGTTTATCCAGAAATGCTGGCTGCAATTAGCGTAAGTTGCATGCGCCATTGCAACGCCTCATGTGGTCAACCCGGGTGTGCACTCCGATGAAGTATCAAAACCACGCAGGCCAAAGAGAGCGTTAGTTCGTATTTTCACGTCACTTCCCGCCAAGCGCTGAGTGCGAGTGCACCCTATCTAATCGTACAGTGGTTCCACGGAAATGAATGAGCGTATTGTAAGTTTAAAAGTAAAGACCAACCTACCATTACTGGAAATAACACGTTGTGCCACCCATCCCTTTGTCAGTTAGGGGCTTTGCGAGCTTTTCGCACCGTCCTAATAAATACTCTGCTCTGAAAACTTCCGGCATGATAGAGGCTTTATTGAAATCGGCCGTCACGAAATCTCGTCGGGTCGGGACGGTATAGCATCATAGTTGAAGGCAAACACCGACCACAAGAGACTAACTAACGTTAACGTTTAGGCTCCCACACCGGAGTTTTGTTGATCTCATTAACTAGCAAACAGAATAACTAGTATATCTGTGGGAAAAGTCTCCCATCTGCTAACAAAGTGATCCGAAGTTGTACTTCAAGCATTCTTTTATTACACAGGGTGCCTCACGTAACCTTAGCCTGACCTTAAAAATTTGCGAATTCCACGTATCTGGACAGAACCAAGGCGATGTTGTTTGCCGTCGCTTGGAGATGCTCAGATTATTTTTTCTTGCATTCCTCCTAATTAGTGAAATAATCTTGATTATTTATTCAATTTCTCAAATACGTATTATAATTAGATTATAAGTGTCAATGAGAAAATTGTAGAGCAACATGAAAAACTCCACATACAGCTTTCTTTTGCTCAATACGTGCTAAATAAAAGTGTTTTTCCGGCACGAAAGAAGCCCGCGAATACATGCAAAATATCCGCGTGACTGGCTCGCTCGAGTCACTTTTCGCATATTCGCGGGCTTCTTTCACACTCGGAAAAAAAAAAACTTGAGTGTAGCACGTAATGAGCAACAGAAAGCTGTATCGCGATGTTTTTCATGTTGATCTGCAATTTTCTCATTTACACGTTTCGTCTAATTATAATACGCATTCGATAAGTTGACGGATTAACAAAGACTAATTATGTAATTAGGGGGAATGCAAAATATAATCTGAGTATCTCCAAGCGACGACAGACAACATTCCCTTAGTTCTGTCGAGATACGTGGAATTTACATATTTTAAAAGTTTGGTTAAAGCTATGTGGGACACCCTGTATACCATGCAGGCACCCCTAGAGAAAGGTTAACTTTACTAACCATTTGTATCTTTCATCATGATACATTCTTGAACAACTTTGCGTCGCTATATATGAAGGGAAAGATATACAAAGGGGCATGGCTACGGCGCATGTCTTACTGCACCAAGTAGTCCGACAGATTGATTGCGCTTCCTGCTATAGTGAATCAGCGTAGCTTGCTACGTGCGACGGCTTCGTATTGGCTAAAGCTCGCAAGGGTAACAGGAACGACTTATATTGAAATCTAACACCGAGAGCGCATTTTATGTCTTATTTCTATATACGTGCAGTAGTAGATAAGATGTTTAGGTTTTCGGTTACCTAGCTTGAACAAACTCAAACGAGGCCATCTCACGATATTTAGAAGTACTGTCTCGTGTTACTGACAGCCATACAAAGACGAGGAGCTTGCCCTTCGGACCACCTTAGAGAACTTCAATATAGATGGCACACACGCCTTTCACAAAAAAGAGGATCCTGGGGCCGTGGCATCGTGTGTGAGCCTGCGATGTGCAAAGCCAGAAAACCGCTGCTATACATTTTCTTTTTTCAGCTGCATCAACCCATATGACCGCTTGTGAAAAACTGTACGATCAACGCTTCATAAGGTGTGGGTCCGTGCATACTGTGAAATCACACCCTCCTTTTCACATTTCAGTTCCCCTTCCCCAGCGCAGGGTTGCCAACAGGGTTAATTACGCCTGGTTGATCTCCTTGTCTTCCTCTTATCCATTCTCTCTTCCTCTCTCTTTCTCTCTCTCGTGCGCTGTCGCGCGTGAGGCTCCGCATCCGTAGTTTATCGTTTCTATAATTTACTGCCATGACGTAGTTGTCATATTATGTATCAAAATTAAATCCTGGAATTTTGCGTGCCAGAACTCCGATTTCATTACGAGGCATGTTCTAGTGGAGGACTGCGGATTGATTTCGGCCATCTGGGGTTCTTAAACGCGGACGGAAAGCACCGTACGCGAGCGCGTTTGCATCCTCCCGCCTCTCTCCCCCGGTGCCGCCCCCCCCCTCCCCTTCCCATAGTAATTTAGCGGCCAGCGCGGCCGGGATTGAACCCATGACCTCGTTCGAACGCGAACGTATAACAGCTTGCATCGTCGATCGATGGGGAGCGGCAACGTAAGAGAAGAGAGGGAACCGGGGTTATGTCGAAGGAATGGAACGAGCCTACATTTGTACGAGGAAAAGAACGACGCGTAACCGCCAATCCTACACAGTCGACGAGGACATGGTGCGTATAAGAGTGCGCGCTCCTCGTCGGCGTCGTCTCCAAACGCTTTCCACTCTGGCGTGTGTGTGTGTCTGGGAAGCGCGCGTGGAGGGCGCGGTATAAGACGCCCCGGCGTTCCAAGCTTCCAGTGCATGCTCTCCTCGGGAAACCGAGCTGCATGGCAAGCAGCGGCGGCGACGACAGCCGCGCCGCCAGTCCCGCGGGCATTGTCTTTTCTCCGTCGCTCGCGCTGTACCGCCGGCGAGCACTCCGCGACGTCGAGATGAGGAAAGAGAACGAGCGGGAGGAAGGAGATGAGGCGCTCGGTGATGCATACGTTGCTGCCGGTGCGTTCGCGAGCACCCGGGACCCACACTTCCGTGTCCCTCTTTTTTTTTTTCTAACCTTTTCTTTTGTTTGTTTGTTTTCGTCTTCTTGCTGCTCCCTTCGTTCCGTGCTTCCTAGCATGGCATACACTTTCTTTGCCTACCATTCGAAGAGTTTCTTATACTTTAGCTCGCTTCTCCGGATTCGGTCTTTCAATATAAACGAAGACACTGTCTGCGGGGAAACATTAGAGAAAGGAAATGCAGAATTCTGAGAAATTCCCAAGAATGCAGGAAGGAGTAACAAAATTAAGAAACTAAGATTGCAGGGTAGGAGGTAAAAAAAATAGAGAAGAGAGTGACGGTGGTCCAAAACGAGAAAATGAATTGGCGAAAGCGTCGTCGTCACCGCCGCATCGCGAGACGAAAGTATAGAAAGCGTTCCGCTCAGCGACAGTGCGTGAGGTGGTTGGGAGAGCAGCAGGCTACGCTCGCGGAATGCACGCTTCTTTTCCTTCGAGCGACTCTGCTCTTTTTTTTCCTTCATTCCTGCGGAGGAATAACCGATGTAACAACGGAAGGATAAATAATGAAAAAAAAAAAGGCGGAAGCGAGTGCTTCGATACTGGTGCGCAGGAAATCAGCTATGTAAAAACTGAGGAATTGGGGGAAAGGAGACGAAGAGGGGGTTATTCCGAGAGAAAAAAAACGATCGAATGCGGAAGCCAATAAAGAAAGAAGAAAAAAAGAAGGGAGGAAAAGAAATGGGAAGTGCTGCTGGCAGGAAGGAAAGAAACATAAAAGAAAAGCGAGAAACGGGGAGGAAGAGCAACTATATACGGGGGACGCCGAACGAACCGAGATCGGCGCGCGCTCCAACGTCGCCGGCGTCGCCTGCCGCCGCTGTCGCTTGCGTGCCTAGCGCGCGCGCTGGCGCTTGCTTCGGAGGGGGGGGCAGCGCGCTCACAAGACAGCAGCGGTCGGGCCGGCGACCGTGCAATGCTGCATGCACGGCGCCGTTGCTGCTTATGCTGCTGCACACAACGCTCGGATCACGCCCGAGCGCCCGCTTATCATGCAAGCGGTGCTCGCCGCGAGGGCGGTGTGGCGACGGCGAAGTAAAAGAAACCACCGCCCGCCCCGAGGAAAACGAGGATGAAGAACGCGGTAATGCGGAGGCGGCTGCCTCTGTCGTTGCCGCGCGGCGGTGCCTCCGTCGCCGTCTTTGCGGCGCGCGGTCGCTCTATACGCTCGCGGAACTGTGTTGCTGCGGCCGCTGCTGCTGTTGCCGGCGGCGCAGCGATGCTTCTTTCTCCGTCGTCGTCTTTCCTCGGTCTTTTATCTTCTCCGCTCGCCCGAGGCCATGGTGCATCGTGCGCCGCGACGAGATCGTATATATATATATGCGTTTGCGCGTGTTATGCATATAACGGCGCGAGATCGCTTTTGTGCCCCTGTTGAGTGTGTATGTATGTGGGGCGGCCGCTTGCGTCGCACGACGTGCAGTGACGAAAGCGAGAGCGAAGCCGGAGACGCTCGTGCGGTTTCCCTCCGCCGCTGTTTCTCATTCTTTGAATTTAGGCGATGCATGCTCCGCTTTCCTTGGGAGCGCGCTTTATCGAGCGCCGCACCATGCTGCTGAGAGAGTACTGTATATCCGGAACGGGCTGATTGGTCGTTATTTATTTTCGCCGATTTCGAGCGCGTATTTATTATTTTGAGCGCTCGTTAGCGGGCTCGTCAGTTTTCTTTTTCCCTTTACGATTTCGTTATCTATCACGCTTACGAGTCACTGCTGTTGGCAGTAAGGTGGGCTTCGTTATAGGTACGCTGTTCTTTGTTAGTGTCGTGGTGATCGCCGTTGTTGTTATTTTCTTTACCACAATCTTTCGAGGAACAGCGCAGGCATGAACGCATGTACCACCTCTAAGCTTGTAGCAAGTACTCTGTGCTGGCAACGAAGGTGTTGCAGAAAGGATGGTGGCCGTTGGAGCTGATGGTCTTGGAGCTTCAGCGCACGCTTAGCGCCCGCCTCGAGCAGTCAACTTATTTATTTATTTATTTATTTATTTGTACATTTATTTATTTATTTATTTATTTATTTATTTATTTATTTATTTATTTATTTATTTATTTATTTATTTATTTATTTATTTATTTATTTACAATACCTCAAATACACATGCTGTAGCGGTATGCCATAATGCAAGGTATGCCATATTGCAGGCAAACGTCAGCAAATCAATGTCACAGTGGTTTGTCAATCATTAGCGAACAGCTTGCAGCTCACTATGTGAAGGTTTAATAAATGTTCCCGACCTCTGAATGAAGGTACACAACCTACGAATAGCTTTCGATTGGATAGACAACGCGGTACATGACTAATAGCATTTTTTTGTTGCGGTAACATGGAAAACGAAGAAGTTCTTACAATGTGTTATGCCCTCTTGATGAAGCATGCATTCAGCTTTCTTTCTTTCTTTCTTTCTTTCTTTCTTTCTTTCTTTCTTTCTTTCTTTCTTTCTTTCTTTCTTTCTTTCTTTCTTTCTTTCTTTCTTTCTTTCTTTCTTTCTTTCTTTCTTTCTTTCTTTCTTTCTTTCTTTCTTTTTTGCGTGAATCACAGCCAGTGCGTCAGTGCGATACAATCCCTTGCACATAGATAGGCAGTGGAAGCGGATACAATTAGTTACTTGCAAATTTTCATTTCTCTTTCCACATTTCCACACTTTCTCATCTCTATCGCAGCATAACTGCGCGAATACTCCCGCCGCAGTGCCGGGTTATATGGCACGAAGCTATAGCTTCGTAGCCTGAAGTACCTGCTGCATATACAAAGCCAGTGTTATAAGTGGCCAACACCTTCGGAGTGACATTTCGCACTTCTGAGATCTTAGTTTGAATCCCACCAACAGCGTCGCAAAAACAACGTACCGACACGCTCGTTGGTGCCGTCGCTTCCAACGGTGTTTGAGTTAATGCACCACGCAGCTCTGCGATGAACATGCGTGGTTTGCTGCAGTAACGATTTGCGAATTGATTTTCTTCACTCTGGCGTATATCGCACGGGTCGAGAGGAGAGAAATTAACAACTAGATTCATATTCCCTTCGCTGCTGGGGAAAACCACGCAGAGAGAAAAGGCAGTGCCGAGCCCAGTAGGCAAAAGGAAGCCATTAGAGATATCACGTGGAGTATTAGTAAATGGCACGTTCTCCTAATGCTAAAGCCCACTGCGGATATGGTCAGATTACGGCGATGAGCTTCCTTTGAACTCACTGTCAGCACCTGTCTCTTAATTCACTTGCGAAAAGAGTCAACTAAACAGTAGTATGTAGGCTTTTTCGCACATCAATGCGGATGTTCAGAAAGCCACCTTTACAGCGAGGAAGGAATAACGCCTGGTTAGGTAAGCGAGGTCAGGAAAGAAATAAATAAATAATGGGGGAGAATGGCTGGCCCACGTCTTAATTGAACTAAATGGGTTAAAGAGCATGGCGTGGCATCGTTTCACGTAGCATCAGGGGCTTAGGAATACATATCTTGTTACAGCTAACTGGAATTCAGAAAGTTTGCGAGAGGAAAGTCAAAACGAAACGACTAAAGTAACAAAACCATACCAACGACTGAAAAGACGATTTAGTGCGCAGACGTTTAATCGTTCTGCAGAGACGCTTTGAGCCATTTCGATAACACTGTCGCGCAAACTACCGTCTGTGTATACAGTTGTACAGCAGCTGATTCGATATTGCACGTCGAAGTCAACGGGGAACTTAATTTGACCAGGATGAAGGCCTGGGCTAAGTGCAAAAGGATAGAAAGTTGGGCGAGTTGGTACGGTAACATAATCTTGTACTGTTGCGTGAAGCGACACAGACAGAGACTGGAAGCAGACAGGACGAGCGCACGTCCTGTCTACTTCTAGCCTCTGTCTCTGTCGCTTCGAGATACAAACCAACAATATGGGCAAAGTGCTTCGACATTGGAAATGATACAGCATGCAGCGTAAAAAGACACGGGCGTACGGAAGACGCATAATACATGAACAGGCGCAACACCGCCGCCCCGCCGTACAATTATACTAAAGCTTAATCTTCGCCGATATCAAGTTTCGGGACGACATCAGAAGCCTCTCAAGTCGCGTGTCGGCTTCAAGGATCAGTCTGCAAAGCTACTATATAGCACTGCGTAACGGGGAAGGGGCATGCGTTCAAATCTACGGCCCTGCAGCGCGGCGCGGGGAACCACGAGCGAGAACGGTTCGGATCGCAACAGCTGCGACGTACAGGTGCACACGCCTACCACCACGGGGTTGCGGGCACGGGAGATAGACGTGCAACACGAGCCCGCGCTCCCTGAGGTCCAAGCCGCAGCGCACGTGCCGCGGTATCGAACCACAGCCACCGTGCAGCCAGGGCGGCTGTCGCACCGTCGAAGGCCTGGAAAGAGACCCTCGGGGGATTCGAACCCCCGGGCTCACGGTTCGCGCCGCCAAGCGCCCGGCGTCCTCGCGCGCACCAGATGCTGCCGATGCGGCGGCTGTACCGCGCACGCGTCTAGCAGCGATCCTGCGCGCCGCACCTGGTTTGGGCCGCGAGCGTGCGCACTGCAGGCTGACGCCCGCGCGACACCCTGGCCGAGCAGCGGTGTCTCCCGGTCCCCATGGAAATGAGGGCCGCGCCGCGATTTGCATCGCGGGAGCCCGCTGATTTGCATCTGGGCCGATCGCGTAGCGGGCGGCGGCGGCCACGCTGCCACGGCCAGGAGCGGCGCGGGGCCGCGGCGTCGCACCTTCGGCTCCCTCTTTTTGTTTCTCCCTTCCCCCGAGGCAGACCCCGACAGCCTCGGCGGCAGCGGTAGCGCGGTCAGGGGAGCTCGCGCCAGTGCAAAGCGCGCTGAACCGCGTGTCCCTGGCGGCGTCGCCGGTGCGTCCAGCGCGGTCTCCCGCGACAACGTAATCTCTGCACATTATGCAGCAGGCGAGCGCTGTTTCACGCGCGGCGCGCGTCCTTCGTTGCGCTGCGGTGCGGCTCCGCGCGCCCGTGGAATACTCTATAAGCGTCCCCCCTCTCTCTCTCTCTCTCTGGCAGGCCCCTTGCTCTCTCGCCTCACGTCGGCCCCCGGGCGCGCATCCATATGGATGCAGCGCGGGAGCAAGCGCTTCGGGAGATGGAGGCGCCGCCGGAGGCTCGGGCCGGGGTGGAGGGAAGGGGAGGGGGGAAGACGACAAAATGGTCTTCAACGCCTCCGCCCCGCCGATGTCTGTCTGCGCACGTTATGGGCCCCGCGTAGTGTCGGCGCGTTTCATTGCTGTGCGTGCGTACAGTTCGGCCATGATTCTCGCTGGTCTCTGCTCGGCGCCCTGCCACGACAACGTGTTGTCGAATATCACCGATCGACGGGGCAGGCCGGCGCGGGTGGCTTCCCCGTCCCCGTGCAGCTTGTACTACAACATAAAGTTCCTATAACAGCATGCACCGCATGCTCGCGTCGACAGTCCCTCGCTTTCTCATTTTTATCTATTTGACGACCTTCAACACCAGTAAGTGACGTGGGCCGCCCGATGGGGCCCCAGTCCAAAGGGGTGGTGGAAGCAGCGCGGAGAGGACCAAGTGGGGGGCGTAGAAGGACTGACGATAGCGTGTCCTTGTTCGGACACGGTGTTCCTCCTCTCCAGACAGCAATCCTTGAACCGTGTTCCGATGCGTGCCGAACAATGGGTGAACACGGGCGAATACGAAAAGACGACGTCGCCTCCTCCCTGCATGCAACGGCCAGCGCACCATGCATGCAGCCGTGTCAAAGCCTGCTGCGCGTGTATAGTGAGGTTGTATATACACGCATGAGCGGCTTGCGCAACTAATCGCGCGGCACACACGCCAGCTTCACATTCAAATACACGGCCCAGACCACGGCGCGCTGTTCGAACTCCTCTACGCGATCGCGCCGACTTTCGGGCTCTGTCATATAAACGCGCTTGCGTTCACCGCGCGTTCTCCCAGAGCTGTAGCCGCCGGTCAGAAGGAGATGACGCGATACGGGGGAAATGAAATAAGGAGAGGCGCACGCATATTGAGTTAACTCGATTTACACGCGATCGAATAAAGTCCCCTCCACCAGAAAACTGCATGCCTGCTTATACGGTGCGCGTCGAACGATCGCGCGCTTTTGATGCGCGACGTGTCTCATCGCCGCAGCGCGGGGTGTTCGCGAGTCGCGGATGAATGCGACGTGAGGCACAAAACAGCTGATTAGAATATGAATGGGGGCCCGTGTAACGAGTCTGTCAACCTGCGCGCGCGTACTAAGCGCACACACGGGGAGAATAGGGAGCGGTCGCCATTAATGAGCGTGTCGAGCGTGAAATGGGCTCGTGTACACCGTATAGGGCGGCCGGCGCGAAACTGTGCCCGGAACAAGTTGCGTGGCGTGACAATGAGAGAAAGCAGGTCGCGATTACAGGTGTTTGAAGGGTCGCTCTCCGGCATTGTGTAGCGCTGGTGATTCGAACCGTTTGCAGCTAGGAAGGCAGCTATAGCGGAGACGCTGTAGCACGGTAAAGCATATATAGCTGGCGTTAGCGAGGCGAGCTGCTGAATTTATTACGCAGTTTGTTAGAACTGCAGGCGATCCGAAGGATATGCATCAGCTTGTAGTCATGCGCCAGATTGAGAAGGGAACACATGGGTTGTGTTTTCCCAACCTATTAGGGGTGCGATAAGGGGAAGCAAAGATTTTTTGTCGCCCATCGGGAGAACCTTCGGGTGGCAAGTTATTCGGGATCAGACTTATACACGTTACGGTACAAAAAGAGGTAACCGATTACAATTGGTTCATTCGAAATTGTAATTGATTACAGCGTCCAATTACTGGCCGCATAAAAGTAATCGAGCATTTGCTAAAAAGTAATCGATTGCTTTTGCGGTACTTTCCTCGCAATGTTTCTTAATATTGCTCAAATAAACTAAATATGGAACGAGCTGGCCTACCTGTTTCAGTGCTTTCGCTGCAGCCTTTCACACGTTAACTTCACTAATGATTGCTTTTCAATGTTTTCGTTGGTAGACCACCTCTTGCCAAGGCGTCTGCAGCGACAACTCAATTGATGCGCGGGCTGGATGGAAGGGCGGCACTGCTATAATGTACGAACAAATTTGCGCACACGATTTTGGTTGCTCATTGCCGTAACCACGGCTCGCGTCCTGGTCCTCTAAACCGCTGCTCTTCACTGTTGCTGCAGCTATGGCAAAACTCTCCCGAATGGGCCAGAGCAAAACCGAAAAATCGTCCATGCGCGATTCCCCTGACATGCAACAACGTACGAAGAAGCTATCAATATCGGGCGCTATATAGAAGCACCATTTCAATGCCGACATTTACAGTCATCCATAAAGGTGACCACGTATTTAATATAATTTAAAATAAACCATGAATATTATTAAGCACTAGCAATACTGTTTGTGTGTTTAACAATTGCAAAATTATGCGTATGTGAGAGTCGCACATATGAGACAGATGGAAACATGTGCGTTTAACGGCCAAAAGATTACGTCTATGTCAGACAAGTCATAGACTGCACTAAGCGAAGAATTGAGCCGCAGCTCTTATACCGCCTATGAAGGCCGCTTAAAAGCGCTTCCAAGAAAGATTGGCATAAATTTATTAGTTATAGAAGAAAAACTGAGAGGTCGGACTTCCAAGAGAGGTGCGCAAATCTGCAAGCTCGCCATGTTCAGGTGCACGAGACACAAATGGCTGCATAACGCTGATTGCAGTCCAGGTACATGTTTTTATCCCTTTGGACAGTGTCCATTGCAGGCCGCCGGCATTCTAACGTTGTTCACGCCAAATTCAAGTGCTCAAAGGTGCATGGCCTGCTACAGCTTGTTTCGTGAATGAAGCAACTGGTTACTTCTAGTTGGTTATAAAAAAAGGGTCATTTAATCACAGTAAACGTTACTAATTAAACGAGGTAATCGTTAATTTACAAAGATTTCAAAGGCAATTGATCAAAATTAATTATTAGGCAATATTAAGTAAAAGTAATTAAGTAATTATTAAATAATATTGAAGACAGACAGACAAACAGACCGGCACGCAAAGCAAAGCTTTATTTTGTCTGTGTCAACGACCAGTCCGGTCGTAAAATTGCGCACTGGAGGCCTTGCGAGCACAGTCATGGAGAGTTCGTCGTTCGGAAAGGCCAAGCTGTGGCTGTAATATAGTGGAGAATGAGCCATGGTTTAAACGGCCGATCGACCGCACTTTTCGGTCGTACCTATAGGCCCGACTTATAGTGCCCGGATAATTATTCGAATCAAGCAATAATTTTCTTGCCACCAATCTTTCTTCATGAACACACGATAAACGGGGTTTACGAAATTACTAACGTTTTAGGCTTGTGAAGGGAAGACGGAGAAGCATGCCTTCGTTACCTAGTTCCGTAATGCGCGCTACCACGGAAACACTGGGGTCTCTCTCGTCTCGAAAGTCGTGGCCAAATGGAGACGCTAACAACTTGTGTTTTCACTCTGCGCCTCCGCATATCACAATATGAAAAAGATGACGCGAATGCACCGGCTTCTCTTCGCTCGCCCCTCGCGAAGTGTTTATAAAGTGCGAAACGCTGCGATGCCTTATCATACCGGCTGCGCAATATACATACATACATGCGGGGACGTTCACGCGTGGTCTTTAATGGCGCTGACGCACGCTTTTACGGCTGCGCCAGCACGCGCGCCCACCGGTGGCGCACAGAACCGAACAAATTCGGGGGCAGGCAGTGAACTCGGTGACGGGACCAAAAATGACACACCGTACGAGAGAGCTCGGATAGTCGGAGCCGCTGCACCTCCTATTAGCATTCAAATAGAAGCCGTCACCGACCTAACGACGTGTCTGCGCGAGGAAAGAAAAGGCGCCGTGGGAGAGGGCCAGCACACGGGGAGCAAACGGAAGGGGCCACGGAGGACCGGGGCGCTGGGCGGCTGTAATTGCCAGCGATAAATACCGGGTACAAAGCATTAGCGTCCACCACGCCCGCTTCCCTCCTCTGTTCTGGCGTTTGTAAAAGTTGCCCGAAGCAGTTATACATTACACCGGGGGAGCGCGGGGGGGGAAGGAGACTTCGGTGCCACCGCGTCACGGGTGCGTCAAGAACAGCCGGCTGAAAAGCGAGGGATGTCGTGACGCTGGCGCCGCGTCGTCGTCCGTGCCGCCCGAACGGGAGGCTCGCGCAGGCAGTGGCCATTGTGCGGCTGCCGCGACGAGACCATTACAACGGTGTTCTACAAGGACGCGGTGTAGCTGGAGCAACAACAGCCGGGCAGGAGGGCTAATCAGAGCGGCGAGTGCGTGTGTGTCGCGCGCGCGCGCGGCGCATTTATCGGCTTGTCCCTCCGCGTCGTTCGACCCCCCCCCCCCCCTTTCCCGCGTCGCAGAGAACGATGGCACCAGTGGTTGCAGCGGCGCAGGGATCGCCTGTCAACGCCAGCGAGGAGGCCATAAATTGCCGGCGCTTCTCCGCCAGGACTCTCTGCCTGCCGCGGCTGCGATCGCTGTCTCGGCGTGGAGACGCGGCGCGCGCGCGATCTGGCTGCGACAGGCGAGAGAGGAGTCCGCGCGCGCGGGGAACCGAGCTGCTGCCGACGCGGCAGCGGCCAAGCCGCGTCGCCGCAGATAAGCGCGTCCGACGTCCCTTCCGAACGGCGTACCGGGGGGAACGTACACCCGGCGGTGCTCGCACGTACAGCGGCTGACGTCACCCCGCAGCGCGCGAGCGTTGTGCAGGAAGTCATCTTTAAATGACCGCCATTGTGCGACGCGCGCGCGAAACGGGCGTCCGCGCGCACGTGCTGCCCGAAAGCGGATCGCGGCTGAGAGAGAGAGGGGGGAGGTGGGCAGCGACGTCTAAATTACTCAGCCCCTCCGCCCGCGAGCGAACGCACCCGCGACACGAGACAAGGGGACGCGTGCGACGTGATCCGGACGCGAAGCTTGCAACTGCGAGCGGCACGAGGGGGGGGGGGGGGGGGGGGCACGCTGCCATCTCCGGCGTCGCGGGGCGGCCGACGGTCGGCCGCTCGACGACGGCAGAGCCCGCTCGCGCGGGCGTCCCTTGCTTCCTGCCTGGAGGCCCGTGTGTACTTCGAACGGCGAGCGAGCGATAGCGAGGCGCACGCGCCGTTGTCGTCTGATGCCGGCTAATCCCCTCGGCGACCCCTCGCTTTCGGCGGTGCCGGGCAAAAGGAACGCGCTCCTACAGCTACTCTTGCTACTGCAGCAGCAGCAGCAGCAGCAGCAGGAAACGCGTGCGCGGCCGTACGCAGGACTCGCATGTGCGCGCGCTCTTTTGCTTTGCCATACCGAGCGCAGGGAGTGGAGGCGCGGGCGGCGTTGCGAAGCGAAAGCCACACCGGGCGGGTCTTGGAACGCCGCTTCTGCAGGCAGGAGCTGCTTCTGATTATGTTACTGTCGCCATGCCGCCGGCCCTCTCTGTCTTTCTCGCCGTCTCCGGTGTAGTCGGAACGGGTCGCGTGCCGACGCGATTTGCTTGCTCTTTTCTTTCTTCTCTCTCTCTCTCTCTCGCTCTCTCGCAGGATATGCGTCCGTGCGCGCGCTTCTCAACGTGATCAGGCCGCGCGGACCCGCCGTGAGCCGGCGACGTGTCGGGGAGATCACGGACGTCTGCCGAGGATTAGGGACCTGACGCCGCGCTGCCACAATGACGCCGACGGCGGCACTTCACGCGAGCGCGTCGTCCCCCACTCTGCGTGAGCGCCAACGTTCGTCCCGGCAGGAAATTGAAAGGGTCGTGGAACTTGAACCCGCGCGGGAGGAAACGTCCCGTGGGTGTTGAGCCGGCATGGTCAATACGCGAGATCCTGTTCAAACTCTCGCAGCTCTGCCTTTCGTGTAGTTACTATAGACCGTTTTTTCGTAGGCGCCGCCATATTGGGAGCGCAGTGGCGCCGCCTGTGAGCAGCGCCATACTGGCTTGGGTGAAAGCGGTCTTTTGCATGGCAGGTATACGCTCGGCGGCAGGTTCTGGCGTTTGGTTTCGCCGTCGTGCGGCCTGTTTAGTATGACGTGCGTCTTCTACGTGGTAAACGGTTCTGTGAGACGTGCTGAACTGGTTTAAGGCGTCATGGCCGGAATTTCTGCTGGCGATGAGGTGGACGGAACACGCAGCGCGATGTGTGCGCGCATATTCGAGTCTACAATCAGCCTCGGAGATGAACTGTGTATTTCTGAATGTTCCAGTTACTAATGTGACCTTATTGCAGTGTTATCCTGTATTTCTAAGCTGCTGTTTAGGAGTCATGAAACATGCGCGATGATCGTAACAGCGTGAGCGTGGGTACCGTTCTGCTACGATAGGAGCTGTGATGTTATACTTTGACAAGCGTTCAAACTGTTCGCTGCAGGTTACATTGCGTGACTACTTGGTTCGATGGATGAGGTTTCCGCCCCTGACTAAAATAGTTTTGGCAAGTGATAGCAACATACCTTACAGTCTGAATTACGCTTGTCCAGCAAAGGGACTGTTTACGAAATGCGCGAGCGTCTAAGCAGTGGTAGGGGCTGGATTACATATATCTTTGTTCTAAATACCGCATGGTCCAAGCATACCGCATCAGCGGTTATATATTTATAAACGTTGTGCGGCGTGACTATGCGAGGCCCTGTTGCGGCGTTAGCCCGTTTTCTCTTGCTTTTTCTAGAAAGAGGATGATAACCGAATTTCTTTTTCGGTTGTGTTCGTTCCGTTCTCTACGACGCACTCGCACGCATTACGGAAATTTCGTCCTCAAAAATAGGTATCGCATTCTTTTTATGCGATCCCTCATATATTATGGCTGTATGCAGGCCAAAAAGGCAGTGCCGAAGCGCACAGCTTACATATGTACCGTGCTGGATCACCAACCGCAGTGATCGCTGTGTTGAGCAGCGCCGCCTCATGCAGGAAGGCTAGCGTAGACATGTGATAATTTCAAGCCTACTAGACTTGAAATGCGCGAGAACGATGCCGGTGCATCACAAATATTTGATTGCGCCTGCCGCTTAGATGTTTCGTGGTTGCCTTAAGTTGGCCGTGCACGAGCATGCGCTCTTATGCTTTATGTTTTACTCCCTACACCAAGCGATCAGATATTGAGCAGATTTACCATTTCATGCTGCTAATACAGAGACACCGGTTTTCTTTGCTGAATTAAAACCGATATAAGCAAAATAGTTCACAACACATACACACACCGCGACTGACAATGTGAGTACACCGCGGCTGATAAAACGCGTCACATTTTCGCGCCCTCAAAAGATATTTCCGCCTATTGTAGTTAACGATGCACCGAAAGGCTTCCCTGATGACCTTATATGAACGGACACGGCGTAAATTTCACAGAGTACGATCTAAAACATCTCAAAATCGTTCCGCAGCACGCGACAGCAATACTTTCAAGCAGCGCCGCGCCGGATCGCCCAAGCCAGAGAGGAGGAAAGGCTCTCCGCGTGCCCTATCCTCCTCGCCCGATGAAACGGTCTATAGACGGTAGTGCTCGTACGGTTGTTCGAACCATTCTTGCTATACGAGCGCCGCAAAAAGGCGGTGCTTCTGACGCCGGCATATGTGAACACTATACTCTTTATATACATAGACGGAAGCTGCCTTTTAAAGTATGTAGTACTGAGAGATGTTTTCAAAGTTGTAAAAGCTCTACCACGCAAAATAATTACACTTATAGCAAGTACGAAGGCTGCCAAACAGTTATACGATAATTTAATTTGATACTGTAAGCTGGGCCGCTATTTTGTAGCGATGCATTATCCCTTATTCTATGCTATTCTTATCATCCACCACACACGGCCGCCTGATCCCGTTGATAATGTGGGCAGACCGTCGCTCTGATCAATGGCCAAGCACGAAAAGCCCGAAAAAGCATAGAATCGGAAAAGGCATCGCTACAAAATACCGGCCCTGGATCTCGAAATTCTGGACCTGGCGTCACCGAGAATATGTTGACATAGTGACACAGAGCAATATTCGTTAATCACGAGTTACGGCAAAGCCAGGTACGATGACGTTGTTCATAAAAGAAATAAACAAGGGTGCTTCTCCCTTGGTTCGCTCTCGCGTGGGGTATACAGCCGCCGCGGTCGCAGAAAAGGAGCGAGCCAATTCATGGCGCCATGACACATCCACTTCATAGCTACTGAGACAGATTCCGTCGTGGCGGATGCAGTTATATCACTTTCCTCGATTATGTATAAAATAGGAACTGCGTGTGTTTTAGGCATAGAGTGTGCAAAGTGTATTGCAATGGCTGTTCGTGTACAATAAAGATTGTGCGTGGAACTCTGGCGTTGAAGATGATCTAGCTCGAAGAAATGGCTTCACGCCACTCCCTTCACTTCTGCTTGTGCGTTCGTTTCGAGCACCATTAGCATATCAGTGAACAGAGAGCTATTCTGAACTCTTTCATCCACCACGTCAATGCGCCCTTGTGTGTAAAGAATTAAAGGGAATCTGAAAGGTTTTCCAGAAAAAAAAATGAGTGAACATCTGTACATAATGGTTTTCAACCCTCCGAATTCGAATATCGTATCGAAATTGAGCGAAAGAAAACGCAAATATATTTTATTTCGACGAGAAGTGCAGCAGCGGACACGCCCAGCTCGCGCGTCTCGTTTCCGCCTGTGATTGGTCGGGCGCCTCGTGGCGTCAACTCTAGTAACCGACCGCTGCCGCTACACATGAAGCGCGGTGCCAGGTAGTTTGGTGCTGTTTTTCTGAGACGGTAATGGAAAATTAAGAGAGACTGCGTTTTTCTGAGGAGTTCGGCGTTACTCCCTACATGTACGAGCCGATTGCGAAGAGCCGGTCTCTCGAAGAAGCAAACGATGCTGGTGCGAGCAGTGCTTTCGACGTGAACGAAAGCAAAGTCTTGGGATCTCCTTGTGTTGGAAATGCTCTTTGGTGAGTAGGTTTTTTGCAAAGCGATCTAGTGAGCTCGTTTCCGGTCAAACAACTGTAGTGTTGTGTTCCTGCATGCCTCCTGGTGGAACGTAAGCGGGGATGCGATCGTCGGCATTTGTGCGCTGTCCAAGGCTGTCGGCAATCTACGAAGACGGTTTAAACGCGTGAAAAGCTTCCCGGTTCATGCAGTACATGTAGTGACTTTCATCTGTTGACTACCACTCACGTTGACTACCACTAACGTTGATTACCACTCACGTTGACTACCACGCACGTTGACTATACCACTCTACATACACGCAGACGCACCAACAAAGGAATGCAGGGTCTATCGAAGCAGATTACGATGGCACGCACGCAGAAACAAGCGCGGTCAGGCACGGTCGCGGACGCTGCGAAGGAACGAAACACTAGAGTTGACGTCACAACACCGCGGTTTCCGGTCTCCGCTCGCATCGTCAGTGTCAGCAGCAGCGCGCGGCATTCGACGGGGGTCGGAGCTACAGCGCAATTTCAACCGACGATTACGTCGCTCCTAATTGAAAAAAAAACCCAAATTTTACCTACATGGTTTATAAGGTTCCCGCATCCGTATATGAGCGTCTTATTGAATTAAACAGACTCTTTAGCTTCCCTTTAAGGCTTCAGTAAAAAAAAAAGTAACTGCATTATAAAACGCTTCATTACATTATGCGCCAGTAAAACTTCGCTTGCACTTCAACATATATGCCTTTTTTCACCAGAAGCTGACCTATGTAAAGAAAAAAGTGATGCAGAAAAATGTAACGTTTCTTTAACGATGTCAGTCATGTTGTGACCAGAAAATAAAAAAAAAAAAGGTTAGAGCCAAGCTGGATTACCGCAGAATCAGTGCAGCCGCTGAATGCCTTGGATGGCAACAGTGAAAGTAGTCACAAATAGGTTAGCAAATATATATCTTTGAAATGCTTATTACCCATGGAAGAAAAGTAGATTCATGCACATCTCGCCAAGGGAAGCGCACTGAATTTCAGCGACACACGCTTCCAAGAACCATCGGCCCACTCAGGAAGCGGATAAACGCGCCACAGTGCGCCACCAGCGACCATGCACAGCACCCGAAACTTCAGACGTCCCGAAGATTCCACAGCTCGGTTGTGCGACAGAAAGGGCTCTTATTATGGAGACGCGGAGAGTGCGAAGACAGGCAACAGGCGTATACCTGTTAAATATATGCTGTCCCGGGTTGGGCCATACCGGTTGATGACGTACCGTTTCCGTGAAATGGAAGCCTTTGATAAACCTCGAGAAAAACTGCTTCTGCAGTTTTCTGCAGAAGCAGTAAAATAGATCACATTATGCGTATACATACTGCGCAAGAGTTTTGCTACACCTCTCACTGAACACGTCGGGCGACGCGCCAATCGTTCCGTGATAATTAGCTTTCGTGCCACGGCATTCAAGTACATACCGCCGGTACTCAAGTCGACAATCACACGTGTACGCTTCTATATGCGGAACGACGCCAGGGTAAACTTCGAGGACGATTTGAGGTAGCATAGTTTAAAACGTCGCAAAGACAGAGGTGTCTCCTAATATAATCCACGCTCAGGGAAAGGAAAAAGAGGAGGTGAAATGGTCGTCAAGATGAAGGTGAAATACGAGGCATTCATCGCACTAGTTCGTGATCAAATGAACGGGTAATACATGCCTAACAAGTTTTCGAAACTTACCCTAACGTAGTCCACAAAAGCGGCGAGCGACTTGAATGGAGCACCTGTTTTCTCACCCAATTAGCAGTCAGCTTTCTGTTCTCTGCCTCGGTGTTTCCTTCTGATGCTTTTGGTAGTGTTTTGTCGTCGCCTTTTTATCATTATAATATGTATTGTCCTAGCTGTAGTAACGCGGTAACGATCAGCAAAACTGTGAATCACGAAACTAACTGTTTATTGGGCGACCTTGTGCTCACAAAAGTAAATGACACTCGAAGCACCATGATAGCGGCGAGCACAGTCGGTGATCGTCAAAAATCTGATCTGCGGATAAAGCGCGTCGGTTTTTATACGTGACTCGTCGAGGGTTCCAACTCTGATCGCTGGTGGCCGCATGCCCACGTGTCTTTCAGAAAGCATTACACAATCTACGTCGCACATACAATCAGACTACACAAGCTTCTGTGACGACAGACAACGGATAGAACCAGCGATAACATTCTAGGAACTTCAAAAAGGCGAGTCTTGCGCTTGGCGATAACGTTTAATATTTGTTAGCCAGTGAAAAGCGGTCACCATATAAAGATAAATAAGCGCGCATGTCAGTATGTAATTAGTTGTTGGCCCCTTTTAAAGATGCACAGACTGTATTATTTTAATACAACTTACATTATTAGTAGGAATACTTTTTTAAAGAACAAAGCTATAGCATCACAAAAGAACTTACGAACGAGTTCCAGTGAGTAGTTCCCAAGCTGGGAAACATAAGCTACAAGTTCACAATCGAATTTCAATGTGTAGAACACAAGCCCAATCCTGGTCGCGTGAAATAAAATAAATAAATAAAAAGCATACAAACAGCGAGACCACCACAATATGCCACGCACCGTAATAATATAAAAGCCTACGAGGAACAATAAACATACCAGAACATATATCTCTATGATAATCGGCTCTGTGTTGCCAAAATTTTGGCATAAATATATGTATGTGTGCGAACAAGTGTAAATGAAAAGCATACATATCCGACACTGATTTATTTAAAAAGTTTTAATAAATTTCCGCGATTCCCATTTATTCAAGAAAGTCTACAAGTGCACGTAGTCTTTTTTGCAGTTTACTTCGGTTGCAGCAATGCTCGTATTTGAGCTTGTTGGAAATCATTACTTCGAAAACATTGTAGCTCATGAGGCGAGTAAAAAAATAAAAGAGCATGAAAAGGCGCACCATATGGATGGTGCTTCCGAATGTCTTTTTTTTTTCTATGCATGTGTCATTGCGCTGCAATGTTTTGTACTTCCATTGCGTCATTTTTGACAACTTCCATCACTTTCCATATGACTTCTGTTTCATGCGTCTGAAAACTTTAAGGTTGCAGTGTAGTTGGACAACATAAAAAAGCAAAAACAAAAGCCTAGTGACTTGACATAAAGGTACATGAATGCCTGACAAAGTATCAAGTCTACTTGATACCAAATAGCACATCAATCACAGGGTGGCCACGAACGAACGGAGGTCATATACATTGCGTAACTACAGTGCTAGAGTACTCGCATTCGAAGACATCAATAGCCTTACAGTTAATTACCGGCATCTGAAACACATAAGCAGCACGTACGCACGAAAATTTCACTGAAACAGAAAACAAAGTAAGTTTGTACTTAATTTATACTTAATCTAGGTGCATCAGTTCTTTCCAAGCCATGTGTTTATATAATTATATATTGCAATGGGCCGCAATTATCTTCGCGTCCTCTTCCTTTTTAATGTGATAGGATTGTATGTATCAAAACTTGCCAGTTTCTGTTAACCTTGCTGTACATATTGCTGAGCTATATCGGAAGACGGTGATGTGCTCTCTCGTGTTATTCACAAACTCTCCGATCAGCTGTAATATTTCTCAGCTTGTAATCTGGAACAAATATGCCAGCCTTTCAACTCCGGAAGTCGGAAACCTTTTTAAACAGTTTCTTCTTCAAGTAGATTCACTGGACCGTTCGTTTTTTTTTTTTTCAAACTATCTCGTTTCCTGTTTGGTTCCTGTGGCACCTATGTCACTCTGAACACGCAGAAATATGAATGCGCAGGAGTAGTTTTGCAAGCCCACGTGTTCCTGTAATTCTTAATTTTCTGTAAGTATATTGAGAAAAAAAGCAAGCATCTATATGCTAATTTCTGGGCATGTATCTAGTACGTTTCTGCTTTCCTGTGTTCTTCGCAACTATGCGTGCTATGAAAAAAAATATGCATGCCAGTTGACACGTTGCTCGGAGCTTTAGCAGGAGTAAAAAATAAGCGAGAGTGAAAAGCTTTTCGCACAGTCGTTGGCCTAAAGCAGCCTGTTCTCCCCAGCTGAGCGCAAACTCAAGGAATGCGGCAGCCTGGAAGTGATCACTCCGCCGTGACTCCTTAGTCACTTCATTTTCGGTCCCAGGAGACTGGCAGAGGACTCGGGAAAATCAAGGGGCGGGGGGGGGGGGGGGGAGGGGAAGCAACAGACGCATATAAGGAAGGCCCCGCTCAGAGTTGAACACACAACGCGTCGCCGCGCTGTGACTCGATTTGTGGACCGAACGAATCCAATAGAGCGGGGGACAGAGGCGTCCCGAAGCTTTCCTCCCCTAATTTCACCCGACCCAACCGCCAGCGAAGCAGCGACTGCATGCAGCCGACCCAGCTACAGCCTTCTCCCTCGGCCCCTTGTAACTTCACAACTCCGGCGGCGCACGTCCGCAGCACTGAGCTGCATAGCGGCGGCGGCAATCGCTTACAGCGGTGCGGCCGCGAGAGAAAAAACAGCAGCAGAGTCCATCGCACAACGCTTCCAAAACGCGGTCTTGCGAGTCGTCGTCATCATCATCATCGTTGCTGCTGCCACCGCAGCCTGCGAACCGGGAGTGACGTCCGCGAATGACGCCTAACTGGATTAGGAGCACCCCCTTTTCCGAAGCCGAATAGAGCGGCCCTAACGAGCCTTCGGGGACATCATTAATAGGCCGGTTCCCGGGGCCTAAAGCGATTTGGCCACCGCTGCGCTGTGCTTTACCCGAGGCTGCTCGCTGTGCGCGCAGGCATGGGAAAAAAAACCCCGCGTTACAGTAAGCGACAGGCGTTCTGACGTCGGCCGAGGAGGGGTGTGAGGAGCGAGGAGGTGGGGGGGGGGGGGGGTCGGGCTCTATAGCCTCACTCCTCGGTCGTGTTCGAATCCCGAGGCCCTGACTGCTGCTGACTCGTATAGCGAGCACCACGCGGACAAGTGGCGAGGAGCCCCCCGCTGACTCGCCTTTGGCGTCTGACTGTGCGTCCCGGGGCGATCCCGAGAGGACCCCCCCGTGGCGTGCCTGTCGACGTCTCCGCAGAGGCCAGCAAGCATCCGCAGCACACTATAATGGCGGCATGGCAGGCCCCACCGCTAAAGTGCGCGCGCGCCGCGGGAGCCGTTATTGCGGTTTTGCGATAATGGATCGTTGAGAAGTCGTCGAGGATAACGAATCACTCGTCTCCTATTCGCGTATACGCGTGTTTCTGCTGACCGGGAGGTCAATTGAAATCTCCGCGCAAAATCCGCTCCCGGCTATTGCTTGTGCGCATGGCGACCTGTTCGTTTCCGTTCGTGACAACAGGAAGCGGCCGATTCCTGGAATAGTGTCTGGACTTCGTGTGGCGCGACGTAACATTCCGTAAGAGCTTCGGAGTTGGCCATGTGTCCGCGTGGACGGTCTTGGAACCATAGCCTATCCATCTCCAATGCAAGAGAAAAAATCCTGCCCACAAATGCATAGGCACTAATAAGGATCGCAGCTTTCGATATCTCCAAGGCATAATCTGCTTGTTGGCAACCGATTTTAATGTCCAAATTAGCACAAGAATGACCGCAAGACACAAGAATTCTGGAATATGTCATGCACCATAGTAAAAGACGTAAGCATAGATTCCAGCATATATGGTCATTATCAAAAGTTCAGCCACGCTCTATCGGAATATTTTGCCAATGCACTTTACAGCATTAACACCTGCTACACTGAGCAAGATCAACCACGGCGAAACCTTAGCTCAATTTCTACAGCAATATAGTGTCCTCAATACGATGTTGGCACGAACGTCGGCGTTGGCATTGAGTGTATAGAGATCTCTGCAGGCAAGATGAACCAATTACTATGCGGACAACATACGAAGGAATAGTTAATGTGCGCGTATCAGAGTATTCATTCAGCATAACGGCTTCAGGCTCGACATTGTTTATTATATGAGTGGCAACGTGGAAGATCACGCCTATACGCAATTCCTAATAACCCGCTTTTTCATAGGTCGCAAGGCATACTAAACTCACTGATGTACTGGAGAAAGGGAAATGGGCGCGGTGAGCAAGAGTAATTTTTTCGTGCTTGCTTGCGAACAACCGTTCTGTGCCATCTCATTTCTTTTTTCAAGCTTTCGTTTTCTTGAAGAAGATCAAGAAGGAAGAAAGTGCAGGAACTTTCTATACTGGATTTTATTGTCTGCTTAAGCAAACACTGACAGTCGAACTTAGCTCCCGAGCACAAGCATCAGCCCGTTAACAAAGGTTCGTTGGAGCGATTTCTTTTGCGCATCTGAAGGGGATAAAAAGAAAGAAACTAGATAATTAAGACTGACTTCGGGGAAACTGCCGTTCTCTAAGCTGACTATCAAAAGAAAACCCGCTAGTTTCGCTCACTTTAATATCGCTTTTATTAAGAGAAGTTTATAAAGAAGACGACGACTTGAAGTACATCCGCCAGTGCATGCAATAAGGTGCAGAATAGGCACCCCACGCTGAGCTATAACACGGCGTCCCACTGGGCGACAACTTTCCCTGAGAACACGCCGTCACTTTCGGCAGCGACTGCGCAGGCCTGCACAGGGCAGCGGCTGCGGCGCAGCGGGCGCTGCATAGATCGCGAGCATGAGTGTATACGCAGGGCCGCGCGCGGACAGATCAATTGGCTCCCTCGACTTTCGCTGACACACACAATCGGCGATCCAAAGGCAATCCTCCCTTTTCACCAGCGTGGCCCTATAACCCTCGACGCTTCTCCCGCAAGCCTTGCATTGACAGCCCCGCGCGTCCTCACAAAGGAAGCCCTTTATTGGAGTCACGCTGGGAGATGTCTGCGGGCGGTCTTCGACGGAATTCGTAATGAGCTCAACCCTGGCGACGCACGCCTTCCAAGTCAGAATTTCGTTCTCACCGCCGCGCTTTGCTCCGCGAGAAGATGCGCGGATCGTTGAATTAGAAACTCTTTGTGACCTCGGAGGAAACCGTTACGCGGAGAAAGTTGAGCGGATTGTCGGCGGCGCGTCTTTGTCCCGCTGCGTACGCCGACGTCGTTGCCCGATGTGGACTTCTCTTTCTATTTCTGGGGATAAAGAAAGAAATGTGGGGCTCGACTTCCTTTGCCTCCGGGCGATCTTCTTTAACGAAAGTTGTCTCCCGCTGGGCAATTCGTGTATTGGTGTCATTAGACAGTTTTAGCAGAACGTTTTTGACGGTCCGGTCCGCTCTTGCGTACCCGCTCACAGTTAGCGGAGCGGCGGACGAAGAATCAGTTTTAGCGGAGCGCCCGGCTGCGTCCGAAAGGCATGTGCTTGCCTGACGCGCCACCTTGCCGCAGAAGGTAAAACCGCTATGAACATAATATTCAAGTTGTAAGAATTGCCGCAATAAAATAATATATTTGGAATTGCTCAAGTGTCTGAAGGCATTTCACGCAATACATTGCATTTTCATTTCTTATATATATGTAATCCTTACATTAGCAAAGCCGTTACGCTGTGTTGTAGCCAAGGCAAGGTTTTTTGCTCTTTCAGTACACCTAAAACGTGGTCCGCATAAACAAACGTGCACACATGGCATGGTTCTGAAACGGGTTCATGGCCACAACCTCCCGAATAGAAGAAGATCTTCGTGTCTCCTCAAGTGTACTCTAGGTTTGCGCTTTACAAATCCCGATTCAAACGACCTCGTGGACGGGCCAGTAGCACTGGGGGCAGCCATTTTGCTTCGCTAGACCCGCTTGACGCGCTCGCCGCGCTCCGCTGAGAAAGCTTTCTAGCGGAGAGGGGGCTCCCGTCCGCTCGCCCGCTCACTGCTGAACGGGTCGCGCATGCGCACTTGCGCTCCCGCTAGCCCGCTGAGCGGAGCGGACCGTCAAAAACGCTCTGCTAAAACAGCCTATTCTTTGCCTGCGTTTCCTTCCTTCGTACGTCAACGGGCAGATAGAGAGGTCGTGGAACCGTCTGATAAAATACATGCATGTCAGGTACAGCGAAACAGCTGTGTACTGCATGCATGTAGGGCAGAATAAAAGAAAAGAAAAAGACACAATACTAGGATAAGCCTCTCTCTCTCTCTCTCTCTCTCTCTCTTGCTTAAATAAGTGAAAACAGAAAGAAAAGGGAAAACGGAAGCCGGTGTTAAGCAGGTCATGCGGAGCTTTGGCTTAACATGCACACCTGATTGAAGGAAAGCTAATTATCAGAGAAAAGAGTGAAGTATCAAGAAGACACCGACGTGAAGTGGAAGCCCATGTATATAGAAATATGACTGCAGTTTCTTTTTCGTTTGTTTCTGTGGAAACTGTTTTAATTTCCTTTAATTTAAGCACAAGTTATATCCTCCCCATAAGACTGATCAGTTAAACTCTTCATTCTTCTTGGCTTCATTTATGAAACTTTAAAACGTATTGCAATAATGTAATTTGCCTGCGCTGCAGGAATATTTGCCACCACGCGCAAGTGATGTGCGTGCCACATATCATCTTGAATATAAGAATTTATTTCATTCTTAATTTACGCATGGCGTCCAAGTGCGACAACTCGCGAACACCTACCTGCAGCAGCGTGTAAATCAATGTTGGGTCCATCTCCTCTAGAAGCAATATTCTTATACGTCATGACTGACGCGTCGCTCGGATGTTATTGTGATTCATCATCATCATAACCATCGTGATCATCACCATCATCATCACAATCATAATCAGCTTGTTTTATGTCCACTGCAGGACGAAGGCCTCTCCCTGCGATCTCCAATCACCTCTGTCCTGCACCAACCGATTCCAACTATAGCGCCCGCGAATTTACTCATTTCATCGCTCCACCTAGTCTTCTGCCGTCCTCGACTGCGTTTCCCTGCTCTTGGTACCCATTCCGTAGCCCTAATAATCCAACGGTTGTCTAACGTGCACGTTACACGACCTGCCCAGCTCCATTTTTCCCTCTTGATGTCAATTAGAATATAGTCTATACCCGTTTGCTTTCTGATCCAAACCGTTCTCTCTCTGTCTCTTAACGTTATGCCTAGTAATATTCGTTCCATCGCCCTTTGCATGGTCGTTAACTTGTTCTCAAGCTTCTATTGTCAGTCTACAAGACTCTGCCCCATATGTCAGCACTGGTAAAATGCACTGATTGTACACGTTCCTTTTCAATGATAATGGTAAGCTTTCAGTCAAGAGCTGACAATGTCTGCCGTATGCGATCCAACCCATTTTTATTATTCTATGAAGTTCCGTCTTATGATCAGAGTATCCTAACACAAAAAAGTGTTGTGGTAACCGAGATTCTTCTTAAATTTTGGGCCTTAAGCGTTTTCCTCCGATGTCGCGCATATGTGCTTGAAAGTGTGCCCTCGCACTTATTACTGAAATTATATAGCTGCGCTACCGCAATTAAAAAAAAATCATTAAAACGATACGGCTTCCTTTTTTTCTTAACTTGCTCCGGATTTCTTGCACAAACCTTGGCTTACGTACTTATGGGCGGTGTTGCCCGTTACGACAGGAGAAGCCTATATCCGGCCGTGACATGCCCACGTTTGAGAGCTCAACAAGACAAGGCACCTCGAGACTACACATGAGTATCTTCATTTTCAATTTAATAAAGTAAGGCGGCACCACATTATTAGCTCACTGTCCAGAACACGGTGACTAAGCACTCTGATAATCAAGGGATATACGTGCTCAGCTCGTGGTATTGTTCCTGCGTACAGCATAATAAGCTTGTAGCATACATGAAATTACTCTACGTGCAACGGACAACGCATGTTTTGCAAATATATTTTCCTTCGCAGCTGCACATTGTTGTCATGTTTTGGTGACGTAACTTACTCCCATAGCACCCTCGCGCTATATTTCTTGTAGATTACGATGCACATTGCGTTCAGTTGTTTTCAATCTTCATTCGGAAGCAATGACGTAAAATATTGATCCCATATACGGAGCCTGATGCGTGCGGAGTTGTATGGAATTCATTTAAGCATGCATACATTCTTGCCGTAAGCGCTGACATTCTAGGTGTCTAGATTCAATTAACCCTCATCTAATATAAGCCACTCTATTGTCAAAGACGACGAAGAAGCACCGTGAATTGCGTTTCTGAAACGGCGAGTTGACACGAAAATCCAAGATGCAGAGCGAATATGCCAGGAGAGAGAGATAGAGAGAAAGGCAAAGGAAAGACAGGGAGGTTAACCAGAGATTATCTCCGGCTGGCTACCCTGTAGAGGGGAAAAGGGATGCGATAGATGAGAAAGAGAAAAGGATAAAAAATGAAAAAAGAACATGCACACACAGCGTTCATAGTGTAACGCAGTGTCACCGTCCAATCCTACGTCACACGGTGTACAGTCACAATTTGTCACAAAGTCCCGTGTCATTTAAGTAACGCAGCAGCGCCTTCATAGCGGACCGCGCTGATGTTCGCGTAGGCCGGGTTCCAGGGCGTTGTTTTCCGTTATGGTGCGCTTTTCCAGTTGGTCTAGGGTGGAGTAGAAGACTGCTCATTGCGGGTTGAAACAAGGACACTCACAAAGAAGGTACGCGATTGTTTCACTGCACCCGCAGAAGTCACGAAGCGGGCTGTTGGTCATTCTGATAAGAAAGGAGTACGCATTTGAAAATGCGACTCCAAGTCATAGACAGACTAGAAGGGTGCAGTTACGTCGTACAAGATATGACGGAATACGGAGCTGTAAATTAGGGCCCAGGGTAAGAAGGCGTGCACTTGAGCTTGTTAGCACTTGAGCTAATGTTAGGTCACGCGCAAGTGCAGAAAGTTTTTCCGCTGCGTCGGCTTTCGAAAGAGGAATAGCAACGCAGTTGACGCCGTCATGGGCAGATCGGGCCGTTGCGTCTGTTCGATCATTGCCAGGTATACGTCACAGTGACTATAGGCAACCACTGATACATTACATCGTGTCCTTCGTCAACTATGCGATGGTGGAATTCTCTGATCTCTGCGACGAGCTGCTCATGGGATCCATGGCGCAGTGCTGAGATTACACTCTGTAGGGCTGCCTTAGAATCACAGAAGATTGACCATGCATGGGGTGGTTCCTCCTGAATGAAATGAAGAGCCGCACGCAAGGTTACCAGTTCAGCAGCTGTCGTTGATGATACAGGTGACGATTTTAGTTGTATTTTGGCGGATCTTGTTGGTATCACCAGAGCGGCAGCTGCACTTGCAGGTGTGACTGAGTCATCGATGTAAACGTGTACGCGGCCACTGTGCACCTCATGTAAAATTTCTAATGTGGCCTGTTTCAGGGCAAACGACGGTAGCTTTCTTCGTGATTCCTGAGATGGTGATCACCATGAGGCGTACTTCAGGTTTGTGCAGGCACCATAAAGGTGATCATGATCTTGCTGCAGGCACGTAGTTCGATGTCAACGAACGAATATGCCAACCTACCACACAATGATATATTTACCATCCTCTCTGTGTTGTATAGCTGAGAAAAGCTGTTCTTACAACAGAAAACGCGAGAAGACGGTTAATTTCACGTTCGCATATATAGATAGATTTTGCCTTCCCCATCTAACCGGAGTAGAAAAGGGTGGAGTTTTGCGATCGTAATTTCCTGGGGCCGGTAACAAAAACCTACTTGAATATGGATTATGCCCCTGAGCTGTCGTTGAATTTGTGGAGAACTTATACATGTTGCGAAGACGCGGCATGTCTACACTGAAGCAATTCATGATTGAACAACAGCATACAGTTCTCGTGTCGCACGCTAAAACCGCACTGCTTCGCGCTGCTTCGAAGCGAGAGATGGTGCCGTGTACAGTTGTCGCAAGAAAGCTGTCGTCTTGGGCAGCGCGGCTCTGCGGCTTTGAGCTCGAGTGTGCGAAGGGGTTGGGGAACGGCGGGACAAGGGGCTCGGCACACAAAGTCGCCGACAAGGCGGCGGCGACACAGATCCGCCGCGAGGCCCATTGTCGCCCATTGAGCCCGGCATGTTCCGAGGTTCGCCAGGAGCGGCCTAACGTACACGGGTATACATGTACCACAGAGAGGCCGCACTGGGGAACGTACACGCCGCGGAGGGGTCAATTGCAAAAGCAAACATACAAGCACGACTCCTCTTGCTCTCACACAAGCCAGCGCCGCGGTAACAGATGGATATAGATACCGGGGTGGGGTCAGTCGGTCGAGGTAGATGGGAAGGGCAAGGGTGGGAGGGAGGGAGGGTCACGACACGCGGTGCCGCCGCCGTGGACATACGCGCGCCGGAGGTGGACGGAGAAGCGAGATCACGGACGTGAAGGTGGGCGAAAAGAAGCCGCGCTCCACTGTGTGGTGTGGGGCGACAAAAGGCGCGACGCACACAATCGCGTCTCGGTGAGGCGAAGAAAAAGAAAGGGGGGGGGGGATATAAGGAAAGTGCGCCGGTGGCAAAGAGCGGTCAAGATTGTCGCCGGCAACGCTCGGGGAAGTGGGGTTTAAGTAAGGCATGACCCAGCAGCACTTAGCATGCGGCGGTCTTTGGCGGCGGCAAATACATTCGCCGAGCGTTGTATGCGCTATACTGTCGGACACAGTCACCGAAGAGCGGGCAAGGCTGCTGATTTTCATGTATGTCGACTACGCTGATCTGTCGTTGATATTGGGCATGCGAGCTGCTTTACGATCGGCGACGTTTCTTCTACAGTCAGTGCCATATTTCTCGCCGTTTAACTATACGCACGGTGAATGAACGGCATATATATATATATATATATATATATATATATATATATATATATATATATATATATATATATATATATATATATATATATATATATATATATATATATATAGCACATAGCTCTGCAATATGAAGGTGCTAAGAAAGAAAATAAAAGAACGACAGAAGGAAAAGAATGCGCAGTGGAGAACACATAGATCAAGTAATGTCACTCGGATAGGCAAGTCACGAAGGGCGCTAACGGCCCGTCCCGACCAATCAGGGTCGAGGCGTGCGGTCCAGGCACTTTCCTTTCAAAGTGGGCAATTTCAATTGTCTCTTTAATTTGTACTCGTGTACACACGTACACTCGTAAACACAAGCAAGTGACTTGATATTGCATCCCGGGCCTTCAGAAGATATGCCACTGGAGATGGATCTACATTAACTGTGATCGAGTGGGTTTCTCAAGAGTGCACCAACAGTTCGCGTTCATTCCCAACTTTAATGCGGCCGCCGCTGTACAGCCGCTACTTGAACACGCGACTGCGTTTCACCGTGCGCAGTGTAAAAATTATATTTATCTTTCAGCTGTTTCTTGGCTTGGCGCCTCCCAACAGATACATGGCTCCACCTTGCACTGAGTAAATTTGGCGGCGATTCTTTGTTGACTGAACGAAAAATACTACTGGTGCGTGTAACTATAGACAAGCACGGTGAGCAAAACGTGAACAAGGTGAATGCAGGAGCCAACGTTTCGACAAGTGGACTTGTCTTCTCTCATGCTTTTCGTTTCTTGTCCTGTCTTGTAACGTTCCTTTGCTCAGTTCTCGCGTTTTCGGTCAACACACGCTCTACACTGACATGCCATCATGCTTAGGCAGCATTACGTTATGGGCCTACAATATTTCTTTCTTTTTCCCAACTCATATAAAACTGAAGCCCAACTTCAATTTTAAACCCAGTTTTGAAGCAAATTGTGAGTGCTCAGGTAAGTTCTTAGTATCCTTCGTAGAGCTCTTGGTGGTGTAGTAGAAACAAGACCGCCTGTAGTGCGGTCTTGGAGGTTCTGCTATGTTTCGTGTTCAAGAGACCCATGTGATTGCCTTCAGTCGTATTGGATCGCGCTCATTAGTTTCTTTCGGAAAATTAAAAACAAAACAACAACTCTAAAGGTCCTAATCCTCTCTATATACTGGGAAGCCATGAACATCACCAGAAAAAATCAAGCCATCCGTTTCAAGCATTTTGTATACAGTATATGTACAGCGCCATGGAATAACGCACGAGGTTTAATCGCGGCAGCCGGAAGACAAGGTGGCGGCGTCGTTCGCACAGCGATTGACGTCACAAACCCTCTACTTGTGTGCATCCACGCCACAAGTTATCAGCACGAAACACCGTGAAATTTCCGGAACACCAGACAGAGACGAGGTGATTCATCTCACCAAAGAACCGCGGCAGAGACGCATAATTTAACTCGGCGCAGCGTCGTTACGGTTCAGAACGTGCAATGGAGACCATATTTTTGAAGAAATCGAAGACTCTAAATAGCGATTTTTAGAAGCTTTTCTACGCTAAGAGGACTAAATAAGAGAAAATACGCTGAAATTTGTGAAGCCACACTGGCGTACCGGCACACGATTTGCGGCGTGACATTAGAAACAAAATACAACAAAGGTATTCAACTTTTCTTCTTCAAATTAGTAGAAGCATAGCATTCAAAGCCTACTTTAGCGGTCTGAACTGCTTTGGCGAGTCGCTTATTGGTACCTTTCGTTCATGAGCTTAGCTTGCTACTGTATATATGGTGCACAAGCGAACGCTTCAATATGTTCATTCTGTCTCTCTCGCCGCGAAATTAATACTGTTTAGGCTCAGTTAAACGCCGGTAAACACGAGAACGCCGATTCACTTCCACTGCCCTATTCTGCTGAAGTGCACGCATGCACAAAGTGGGAAAAGTGCGCCGACAGAAGACGCAGTCGCCTGCATACAAGACCGCGAACCGCAGGAGCCCATCAACAGCAGCAACATAAGCTGCCGCCATCGTTGGCGGCTTCAGTAAAAGTGTGTGCTTCCTCCTTCTCTTAAAAAAAAAATGTGGGGGAGAGCTCCAGGGTTGCAATTCGCAAGCCCAGGGTTGCAAATGGTGGCCGCCGCGGGCCCCGCTTAACACAGGAAGGAGGGAGAAACCAGAAGAGAAGAAGAAAGAAAGAAGGGGGGAGAGACAAATTCCCGGCTGTTTTCCTCCTCCCGTCTCTCGACGGGGTCGCGCCAGGCCGCAAGAAAGCTCTTAAGAGGGATTTCGGGATTCTTTCCGAATTGAGGGTGGAAAAGAAAAGAAAAAAAAGAACGCACGAAGAGCAAGACGCCCGGGCCGCTTGAGCCAAAGGCACGCCGCGCTCACACAACGGCGACAACAATGGGAAACACGGTCTCGAGAAGCTTTCTTCAAACAGATCGCCCGCCGCCGCCACTACGAAACCCGCGGACGCCGCCGCCGCCGCCGCCACCGAGGTCGCACGGTATCACCCCGCAATCGCAGTCGTCATCACGACACGAGTCTCCCTTCCCTCTCGCCGCAGCGTCGCCTGCAACTACGCACTACGTTTTCGAAGGCGGGGGTGTAGCAATTCCTCGCTTCGCTGCTCGCCAAGTTTTCTGCCACCGCATGTGCTGGGAACGAGAAAAAAAGAAGAAAAAGAAATGCCAAAAGGAAGAAAGAAAGGAAGGCGGCGAATGGAAGAAAAGAAAGTTTCATCTTCGTCCTCTAGACTTCGCTGCAAACGCGTCGCCCTAATCCGATAATGGACTAGGGGACCCACTGCACTGGCATCGCAGCAGACTAGGCCTCCGCGGGTCCGTTTCTCGGCGGCAGTGCCTTTGCCTTGCCGTACACGCCGCCCGGAGGAAGGAGGCCGTCGCGGCTAGACGTGGTGTACGCTATATGGTCGTATATATGAAACCGCCGGTGGTCTTATATATATGAAACCCACTCGCATGTTTTCTTCGTCGAGTGGGCGCTGCGCGGATATTTCCCGCCCGACAGACCGCCTTCCGGGACTTACCGCCCTCTCCTTTCATTCGCTCGAAGACTTGCAGCCGGAACAAAAACGAGAAGAAGCTGGCTACGAGCGGCGGTGTATATATATAACGTTTCTGCAGCAAGCGAAATCGTGTACTCCATGCACATGCGGCATGCGCGCGGGGTAAGCGCTTAACTTCGCCCTACTTTCAAATATCTCTCCGCACACAAAACGCACGGGGTCGCCGCAATCCTACACGCATGGGCGCCGAGTCCATGCATAACAAGTCGATTTAACCCCACCTCCATTTCTTCTGCTCTTCTTCGCCTAGGCACTAACACTCTACGTGTACTTTCACTCGCCGAAACCGCCGGGGATAAAAGGCGAAGGGTGTCGGCGAAGAAAACGGCGTTCTCGAGACTTTTTGTCGCGGTTATGGAAACCTCGTACGCGGCTACCGTATACAGTATACATGTACCGCATGGCATTTACCAGAGCGCATTCTTGAGAAGTGCACACTGCGAACATAACGCGTGCAGAGCACGTGTTTGCGCCCGAGAATGGGGTGCACAAAACGCTAGTGTATACGAGATATGTACTGCGCCACGAACACGTGTATGTACATACATATGGGGCGAGACGGCACGGACTAAGTTGTTTTGCCCGGTTATCCTTTGCGCGCAAGCATTGGCGCGGACGTGATGCCCGTGGCAGGAGCGCGTATTGTGAAAGCTGCACGGACTTTTTTTATCCGTGCGTCGCATCAGCGCAGGAATGCGCGTAAGCCGTTGTCGGGAACGAGCATATTTTTTTTTCGCGTGAAAAGCAGAATTCGGAGCCGACTCTGGGGATTTGTATGGGCGAAGTCACTTTCTTCGCGAGTGCGGCATGCATTTACTGGCATACTTTTGTATCTCCGCTCGCAGGACGCTTGTGTGTGTGTGTGTGTATATAGTAGATGCGCGCGTCCAAGCAACAATGACCACCTCCTCTTCTGCTCGGATTAGTTAATCGCACGCAGAGTGAGGCAGCGAACTCTTCGGTCTTGTCTGGTTTTTAACGAGAACGAACTCCGCCTCTCGTGCCCTATATCTTGTAATTATTTATGTTTTTTTTTTCTTCCCTCACCTTCTTTTCTAGGCGGCAGTTGTGAATTCAGTTTCTTCGTTGTCGGTGGGCTTTAACGTTGAGTGCGATGCCTTGAAATGCGCTGTCCCTCTTTTCGCAATATTACTTAATGACCAACTAACCCTTGTGTCGCCTCTCACTGCACAATAGCCTTCCTTTTGATCAAGTGCACGAAGTTTTCAAACAAATTCAAGAAGCATTCGAGTTCTGATCGAAACACACGCCATCGCTGAGGTGTCATACACGTATTACGTAAGTTGTTTATCGTCCAACAGTTTACGAGCTCTGCAGCCTATTGAGAAAAAGCCAATAAAAACTGAACACGCTTAGTAGTCACCAGGAATTCGAACGTGCGGAAGCTGTACAACTTGCCATCGGTGCGTGAGAGCATCTTCTTTCTGAAATGTGTGACAGGTGGTGGTAAAGTGCATGCGTTGCCGATATTAGTATACTTTTATTCGGGCGGTTGTCACACTGGCCCGCAACGGCCTACACAGAGTTATAGCGACACCTTTCGTTGCGATAAGCTACGCTAGATTTGCTTTTCGTGGTAGCAGTGAAAACATTATTGCAAATGTCCGGCGATTTGGGCGGGGTGGGGCCATAAGCACCCCAGCCTAGGTGACGGCCTCGAGTCCTTGGACTCGGGCGGCTTCCTCGGCGTGCCGGACGGCCCACAGTTGATCGGCGAGGTCGTGGCTGAGCAGGGCCGCCTCCCAACGCGCCCCTCGGTTCGAGACTGCCATCTTTGTAGTCTTTTTATTTTGCGAATTTAGAAACGTATCTCTACATATTTGCTCCCCCGCTCTAACTGGCCCAATTCCAGCAGATTTAAATACCCTGAAGTAGCTGGATATACCTTAAATCACCAGCGTAGTCACCACTTGATGATGATGATGACGACGACGACGATTATGATAATGATGATAATGATCCACCCCCTCGACTAAGGCGTATAGGCCGAAAATTGGGTGGAAGAAGAAAGCCTAACATAAATCTTATTTCAAGAGGAGAAACGCCAATTAAAATAAAGAATAAAACGGTATACGGGAATTTTTTTTCTCCCTAGTTCTTTTTATCTCTTTCCCTTGTGGGGTGATGTAAATGCCTGCGCTTACGAAAGCGCCCACGTACCGATATTATACAAACCGGGAACAAAAAAAAAAATCCTTCCACACATAAATTATAAAATAGTGTGTAAGGAAGGTAAACCGGACACTTGGACAAAGCACAGTCCTTTTGTGCGCGTGATGCATGGCACAGGGTGGAGCACATGCACCGTGAAGTGCAACGCACCACTGAGCAGGACACAAGAACACACGGAGTGCCAGCGTTCTTTTTTTTTTTTATGCTGAAGTAACTGCTCGCTCGTATTTAGCTCTATTTCCTGGTCTTCTTTGTGCTCCTAGGTTGGATTACGTTTACTCTGCTCAAGTATTATGCCAGTGAACACACTCCGTTTTAACAGTGCGGAGAGGAAATGGGGCAAAAATTTGCATAATGGGGCTGATTATAAAACAAGCAGGCATAGTTCTACGTAAGGACGTTCCGGTCTCCTTACGGTTTTTAGGATGTACGCGGTTTGATTTATTCTCGTCACCATGAGGACATGTTGTGAATGAATGCTCGCGCCTTTGGGCTGACTCTAATTGCTGTCGCTCTTGGACGACTCCGCTAACTTTTGCTGCGTGTTAACTAAGGTGGACGGCGTCGGCCGTGCACGCAGGAGCCTCGAAGGAAGGAACTTCACTCGTTGGGATCCGTTTCGAGACTGGTTTATTTACAAAAGATATTGAAGAAAGGAGAAGGGAAAGGGAGAAGAAACACAAAGTTCACGTTCTCTTTTGGCCGCGCCGAGGCCTTCGTCCTTGTCGGGGGTAAAGCACCTGCAGGGGCTTTAGTCGGGGGCGCCCGCGCCTCGCACTGAGTGGGCGGTTCGCCGAAAAGACGGTGGAACGGATCAGGTTGTTGGTAGCTGCGCCGGGTGGCACGTGCTGCAGTGGGGCCCCTCTCGTCCGTTCGCCGGCTCCCTCTTTCTCTTGTGTCGTCGGTCTCCCAACCACAGGTGCAACAATGTTAGCTGCTCGTTTGCGACTTTCAACATCCTCCCCCGCAATGAGCGCCAGCTCATTCCCGGCCACCATTGTTAGCACAGGCTGGCGCCTCACTGAGCTCGAGTGGGTACAAGGCTTGTACGGGTCGTCGCAGTTCGCTTTGGTTCGGGAGAAGGATCTTGCAAGCACGTATTCGGCCATCTCTTCCTGGAAAAGTTCTGCAAAACACGACACATTTTCCACATCTGGCGTGGAGCCCGATCATCCCCGAGAACTATGTCTCCCTCACCGATGCCTCTTCCTCTGCCTGGCTTTGTAACATGCGCTGAGCGAAGCTGCAGTAGGTATTCGCGTCTCCACCGTTTCCAGAATGAGTCAACAAGCCTGGCGCGTCTCTTCCATAGGCGTGTTAGTGTCTGTGCTGACGATTTGATTTCGGTGGTCTCTCGGAAGGGAGGCAAGCTCGTTAGCCTGCGACCGACTAGGAAATGTGCTGGAGCCAAGGGCATAAGCTCCCCCGCGTCCGAAGAGACGAAAGTCAACGGACGAGAATTTACGGTCGCCTCGACTTGGGTTAGAACCGTGGAGAGGCTGTCATGGTCAAGGCAGCTCCTTCCGAGCACTCTGCGAAGGGTGGCCTTCACGGTTCTCACCATTCTCTCCCAAAAGCCACCCCACCACGCCGCTCTCTCAACAATAAATTTCCAACTGATATTTTGTGCACTAAAAAAGGACTGGACCTCGCTTCCCTTTATGGCGTGGAACATCTGGTTCAGATCTTTAGATGCCCGTTTAAATGTCAATGCGTTGTCGGACAGAACCGTCTTGCAGATTGCCCTCCTTGACACAAATCTCTTAAACGCCGTCAGAAATGACTTCGCCGAGAGGTCTCTAACAAGCTCCAGGTGAACGGCTCGTGTTGTCGCACAAGTAAACAAAGCAACATAAGCTTTGTGCTTGGACCCGCTATCATTGTAGAATATGGGCCCCGCAAAGTCGATACCCGTCGTCTCAAATGGCTCAGCCTGGGTCATTCTGTAGGGGGGAAGCGGTGCAGTGGGCTCTTGTGCAGCTCGGCAACTCTGCCTTGGTGTACTTTGATACCACAAAAAGCGGACAGCGTCGCGTTCACTCTCTGCAAGCTCGATTTGAAGGAAAGCCTTTTCTATATCGGACATTATGGCCACATTATGGACTCGGAATCGAATCAGGATGTCCGCTAGGTTTGGACTTAGGTTAGGTCCTGCGAAGAGGACGTCGTTCAGTGACAGCTTTCCCGCCGCTTTGGAGGAGGCATCGAATACGACTCTCAACTTGGTAGTTTCGCTACCAGGCCGGGCAACACCTCGGTGTGGCATGTAGTAAATGGGCCCCAGCGGGGACTCACCCAGTTCGTTCGCTTCCTCGGTGTGTCCAGCTTGCAGGTAGTTCCTGATTGCCTGATCGTAGTCTAGAATGGCTTCTTCATGTCGCAGCAGCTTCGCCGTTAATGAGCGATGTCTGTGCGATGATGTGCTCTGATTGTCCGTCAAGTCTGACGCGTTCTATTTCCATGGGAGAGCTACTTCGTGTCTACCGTTCTTGTGGGTGATGTTTTCTTCAAAGACCCGCAGAACGCTGTCGTCTTTGGCAGTCAGCTGTACATCGTCGACGATCCCAAGGTGCTCCATCTTCCAGAATGATCCTAGTTGACGAGAAATTTCGTCGGGTGCTGTGCTCACGCCTACCCGCATCACTCCGGTGGTTCCTGATAGTGGCTGGAATGCCGCAGGTGGGACGGAACCAATCTGGTATGCTTCCTGCTCTGACGCGGTGCCTATCACTGACGGAGTTGTCGGCAGGCTCTCGTTGGCTGTCTGACTCCTGAGAGCTCTCCTGATCTTTGTTTTGAGGAAGCAGATCTTCTCCGTGTATGCAGCGCAAGCTTCTAATTCTGCATCTAATTCTTGAAGATCTATCTTCTTTTCGATGCTCTCGTTAACAGATTTCAATTCATCTGCTTGTTCAAGGAGAAGGTCGAGGCGTTCCTCAAGCTCACCGACTTTGATGGTTGGCGATTGCAGTATGTCGCTGGTCGCTGCGATGATTTTCTGGATTGCTTGTCGCAGGGCAGCTTGCTTCTTCTGTAGTCGTTCCATAGCGCTTTCGATGTCAGCAGGCGAAGTATTCCCGGGTTTCGGCACCAAAAAATGTAAATGAATGCTCGCGCCTTTGGGCTGACTCTAATTGCTGTCGCTCTTGGACGACTCCGCTAACTTTTGCTGCGTGTTAACTAAGGTGGACGGCGTCGGCCGTGCACGCAGGAGCCTCGAAGGAAGGAACTTCACTCGTTCGGATCCGTTTCGAGACTGGTTTATTTACAAAAGATATTGAAGAAAGGAGAAGGGAAAGGGAGAAGAAACACAAAGTTCACGTTCTCTTTTGGCCGCGCCGAGGCCTTCGTCCTTGTCGGGGGTAAAGCACCTGCAGGGGCTTTAGTCGGGGGCGCCCGCGCCTCGCACTGAGTGGGCGGTTCGCCGAAAAGACGGTGGAACGGATCAGGTTGTTGGTAGCTGCGCCGGGTGGCACGTGCTGCAGTGGGGCCCCTCTCGTCCGTTCGCCGGCTCCCTCTTTCTCTTGTGTCGTCGGTCTCCCAACCACAGGTGCAACAATGTTAGCTGCTCGTTTGCGACTTTCAACACATGTAGGGGACAAGATATCACCGGTAGTCGACAAGCCCAACAACCGCACAAAATTGAGAATAGCGATGTGGGCGAGGTGGTTTAAGTCTGTTTTGCAAATTTATGCAGTAAGTGCGGAAGTATAGGTAAAAAAAGAAGAATGAGGGACGAATGATTGCAAGAGGACAAACACAAGCGCTCGTGTTAGTCCTCTTGCAATCCTTCTTCCACCATCCTTTTTTTTTTTACCTTTCCTTCCGAACTTAACTGCTTCGCACTGCAGAAATTTTCACCACCGGCTTAAACTGCACAAGCATCACACGCTTCAAGTTTCAGGAATTTGTATAGCAAAGAAGAACAATACCCAATGCACAAGAACAAAACAACATGCTACTCCAAAACTTATACTGCCGAATTGATGTAAAGCACGAGGAAAATATTATGCAAGTGAAATGAATAATGTTTTCGCATCGTCGCAGCATTCCAGGCTATATCTTTCTTCATTTTTTTTTATTTTTTCAATTATTCACATTCACCGAGAACCAGGAAACCTTTATCGGAGTTTGCCACAAGGACGTTAAAACTCATAAGTACTTTTTATTTATTATTAAATGTGTGTAATGTGGTGTTGGCGCCTCGTAGACTCTACGGCTATTCTTTTGCTCCGACATGCACTAAAACGAAAAACACCCTGAAAAGAAGAAAGCCGCAGCGATGCAGAAAGCACCCAATGATGAGTTGTCGCGAGTAGTTCTGAAGTCGGTACACATATATCCCAATTCATATTCGTAAGTATACTGGTTATTTCCTTCTGGTCGCTTAACCGTTACATATTTACACACATCTTTACTCGTACTGTGCGTCTAATGCCCACGTTGCTGCACAAAGTGCGGCACGAGTCAATCACGCTATATATGTCACATGAGTCACATGGTTACGTTGTACGGGAATTCACACGGTGTGCACAATGGTAAGTGCGGCGTTACAGTATAGGCCTGATATACATCACGGATACTTTCAGGTGTCGTCGGTCACCGTGACGTAGCACCCACAAAGAGCAAATATAGCGAAGCAAACGCGGCCTTACTCGTCAACAAAATTAAAGCGACTCGGCTAGTAAGGGCGTCCGCAAATGACATAGTTTGCACCGAATATATTATGTTGAAAAAAGGTTTTGGGCCCCTTCGAAAATTTGTTCTTTTTTCCCTTTCTCACTCTTCAGGGATCACCCACTCATCTCGCTAAAATTATTTTTTCCCTCTTTAGAAAGCAATCGATAGAATGAACGATTCATGCGTTACAATTTGCAGCGCCAGTAATTAGTCGTTTATAAGTGCCGAAACACGCTGTATGATGCAAGCTTCCGCAAGACCAATTGGTGGAATTGTCCAAGTAAACACGTCAAGTATGAGAGACGGCTTAAAGGGAGTAACCTTGTTTTCTTCAAGGACAGTGGGAGGTCTAATAATGATGCGGAGCCCAAATATAAATTTCAGAAAAGCCGAACCAATCCAGCAGTAAGAAGCTAAAGGTTTGTCTTGGTTGATATGAATGATTAAGTCCTGGTGTTTAGGAGGAGGAAGAAAAACTTATATTCATCCCGCTTTTCCGCTGGAAGGCACCCCGTTTACAAACGAATAGGACTCAAACTCCTTTCACTTCTTGAAAAGTGATTGTTCGCCCACGCAGCTGCGAATGTTCGCTCCAACAAACACTGCACGAAGCAGACTAAAAGGTTACTGCGCATTATCTTTCGCCAGGCATGTCATCACTGCTGGCGATATTTTTTTTTTCGCATAGAGTTGAGTCGAGTTTATTCACCACATATATACTGATGTGTATTAGTGGTTGGGGACGGGAGAAAAAAGAGCTGCGTTACACCAAGTAGCTCGACTAACCCAAGCTTCCAGTTCGCGATGATAGCAAAAGCAAATTATAACATGTGGAATCACAATTCCACAGACGAAAAAGTTTTTATAAAACAAAACGCAGCTCTACATATTTACCGCAGCATGCTCGAAACTGAATTTTTAGGAAGTGTGCGTAAACTTAAGTTAGTAATATTGAATTTGTTCAGTGTGCTTGGCAAGGAATTACTTAGTGTTCGACACCGTAGTTCCAGCGCAGCCATGGAACATACCAGTGTTCTGAGCGTCGGGGTAGTCGCAATGAAGTACTGTGCTAAAAAAAAATAAAAAAAATTACACGCTGCGCATGTAACCGCCATTTTTCCCTGTTTCGGATCTAAGAATTGTACTAGTATCTATACATATTGGAAGCTTCATTTATTGACTTTAAACCTTACAAACAGTTCTGAAGCGTGTGCATTATATGGCAGATCTGCAACAGAATGCAGGGTCCCTTTTTTTTGTAAAACAAATTAATAGTTATTGACTATTTGGCTCCGTTATCCCAAAATAAATTACTGTTAGCGCAAATGCGATGCAGATTGCGTATTGCATAGCAAGAGATTCTGAGAAAGTGGTGATATTCATTGACGTTTTTTCAATACGCCTAGCACCCTACAAAGTTTGTTGGGTAAAAATATTCCGAATGGTGACTGGTCCCTTTTCGTACGGTCGAGAAAAACAATGCGTAAAATTGTAAAGCTAATGTTTCAACACTTAAAGCATTCCGACCTGAATAAAATGTAACCGGCAACCGAACCCCCGACCACTCCGTACGGTAGCGGAACGCCATAGTCACTTTGTCCGCAAGGTACGTTTACGCTTCCTAAAAGCGTACACAGGATTCCAAGACAGTACCAAGTTTATCACCAGGCGTCTCGTAACGTTTCCCTCTTGTCTGCTCCTGCGCAGTACGCCGAATAACCCTGTAGTTATCGATCTGCAGAGTCGTCGAGCCTCCCCGCTCCCTTGTGCGCGCCACTATAACCACCTCGCTTCACATACGAGTTCGCGCACACGTCAAAATGCCGCACGCTTCTCCGGACACATCATCTCCTCGGGCGACGTCGCGTAGCGGCTAGACATAAACGCTCGCCACCACACCACCGCGCGCACTCTTTTCCTGCTCCTTTGGCGGCGGCGGTCGGCCATCCGTGCACAGGACGCAAAACAAAGCTCGAAGCGACAGAGAGAGAGAGAGAGAGAGAGAGAGAGAGAGAGGGGAGAGAGAGGCGTCAACGCGGCGGCGGCGGTACGCTTGTCCCCCTCTTTGAGAGGCAACTCGTCCGCAGCAACGCTTCCGTAAGCTTCGCCGCACGCTCTCGTGAGCAGGCGCACTCGTGCGAATCCAGCTGAGGCGAGCGCGCCCGCGTGCCACGCGTCTCCCCTTTTTCCTCCCCGCGTTTCTTTTTTCCTTCTCTCTCTCTCTTATTCCCGTCTTCCATGTTGTCTCCGTTTTTCTTCATTACTCTCTTTCTCCCTTTCGTTTACATCGTCTCGTCCTCCTTCCACTTCCCTTTTGCTCGATTCGTCGATGCTTCCTCCGCAATCGCCTTCACGCTTCCTCCCCCCCCCTGCCACCTCCCCCATTTAGTGTCCTTTCTCGCGGCACGTCACGAGGCAGCAAAACGGCCGCGCGAGGCGTTTTGTATGAAAGCGGAGCGAAAAACTTCTCCCGAGTCGCTCGTCGCCGACGCGCTCGCCTCTTGCCCGCCAGCCAGGAGGCCAGCGCCGCAGCCAACCACTCGGAAGTTGAAAAGAGGAAGCCGAAAGAGCAAAGGGCTACGACGGAGTGGGGAAATAAAAAAGCGATAAAAAGAGAGGAAGAAATAGAGAGAGAAAGATGAAATGGAGACACCGTGCAAAGCCGATGGAAGAAGAGGCGAGACCGGGAGCGGCTCGTTGTCGAGATGAGTGACACCGGAAGAAGGAGGAACCTCCCGCGCCTCTCGGAAGAGGAAAAAGAGGCCCGTATGACGAGGAACAGGAAAGAGAAAGGCGCAAGAGAGGAATCGGGCGTGCGAGACAAGGAGCGTTGGAAATTGGGTTTTGGCTGGGACAGGGGAGAGAGGAGGGAATGGGACAAAAAGAAACGGCTATACGAGCAGGAAGCTTGCGGGTGTCGCTCGCTTTTCACTTTTTCTTTCTCTTCTCTTAAGTTATTCTGAGTCTTGGTTTGCAAGCAGACCGACGCCTCTCGGCGCGAGCAACGCAACTCGCAGCGCGACTCTGTAGCCCGACTGCCGTTGTCATCGCCTCTGCTGCGAACGACGCTGATCTTCGTCGCTCTCAAAGCTAGGAACAGCAACGCGAGCAAACGGAACGGCGAACCTTGTACAAACAAGCACAACAAGAAAGTACTGTCTACTTCGTGCCGTTCACTTTGTCGAGTGCGTATAGTGGAGGTCGTCGTGCTGACGCCGGGAGCACCGGGAAAGAGGGCTTCACCGGCGTGTTTCCAGAAGAAGACGACGCTGTGTGCACTGTACAGCACCCTGGCCAACGGAAGGGGCAAGGAGGAAAAAGAGAAAAGAGAAGGACGGCAGTTTCCGGCTGTTAACTATAGCATCCCGCGCGCCCACGCACACACCTACGTCGAGAGTCGCTAAAGGATCCAAGCGGCGACCCTGAAAAGCGTGTGGATCTTGGAGCGCGGACGAAGCTAAGAAAAACACAAAAACAAGAACAGAACTAGAAAGAAAGAAAAACGGACAAATAAAAGCAATAGGACGGCGTCGACGCCGCCGAGGGTCGGAGCCGCGCAAACAAAACTGAGCGCTCCGCTCCGCACTCGGCGTCGTGTTTGCCCGACAGCTCGACAAGGAGCCGCCGCGCCACACTTCGCTTTGCAGCGGCTGTCTAAGCTTCAGCCGCCTCACCCCTCCCACGCTGGCCTCCCCGTTCGGCCCACCTCTCTGCGCAAACACGGTAGAAGGCACCCAGGGAGCAAGAGAACGTGCGCAGCGAGCCTTTGTTTCTAGCGCAGCGGCGGAAACAGCAGAAGCAGGCGGCGGCGGGAGCAGAACTAGAAGAGGAAGAAGCTAAGCAGCCGAGTGAGCCCGCCCTCACCGAGAGCACCGAAACTGGGATGGCGGTGGAAAAGAAAGATAGGAACAAGGTTCGAGCGCCGGGAGAAAAAGAAAAGTTACATATAATAATAAATCTGCGAGCAGCTCCAGGCAGCGCACCCTCCCACCACCGCTGCTATAGCAGCCAGAGCTCGCGATTGAGAAAGAGAGTGAGGGAGTTTTCAGCGAAAGAACCGAGATGGAGAAAGAGAGAGGGAAGCGAGCAGGCCAGCCCTTGGCGCGGTGCTGGCTCCGGGAGAACAGGAGGAGGAGAGAGCGCCGCGCGGGGAGGCGGCCAAGCGATGCGGAAGAGGCTGGCTGGCGGAGCGGCGCAGAGCAGCGCCCCGTTCTCGTCGCCGGGGCAACAGCGGGCGGCACCGCCATTGGCGGCCGCTCTGCCGGCTTCCGCGCGGCTGCCTCGCACCTTTGCCCGGCGCGGAAATTAGATTCTCTCGGCGCCCGGATCCGCAAAAAAGTAGGAAGAAAGAAAAAAAAGAAAGGCGGGAAAGAGCTGCCGGTCTCCCGCGCCCGGGAGGATAGAGAGAAGGGAAGAGCGCCGAAGAAGGGAGCGCTCCCTTCAAGCCGAGCTCGCTCGGCTGTTGCCTCCCGTTTTTCGGCCTGCCGCCGCCACCGCGGCTTCTGTAGGCGCAGCGGGACCCGAAGGAGACGAGAAGAACATTCCTCTTTGCTTGCGCGCTAGTCGCTCGCTACGCCACTGCCGGAGGAGAATTAATTGCCAAAATCGGGAGCGCACCCCCCCCCCCTCCGTCTCCAACCGCACAGCCACGGCCGAGGCCACCACGCGTGCGGCAACCCTTCGCACGAGCCCTTATCAATTTAGCGGCGGCGTTTCTCGCGCCGCGAGCCGGCCCCTAATTGCGCCTCCTTTAATAACCACCGCGAAGATTTTTCTCCGCGCCTCTTCTTGTTGCTCGAGCCAAGCCCCGTGGCTTTAAGCCTGCGGGGAGCCGTAACAACCCGTTCGTCAACTGTGAGGCTACGCGCACGCCTGGGCTTCGCGGCCGAGAGAGCTGGGCACGCTTCTCGCGAGTTCGGGCGATGGCTGGCCCGCGAAAGATTGCGGGAGTCTCCGCTTCGTGGTGAACAGCGAGAGCGAACTTCCCGGTAGCTGGCGGCGCTTATCTTTGCACTGACATATTTGGAGGAATGAACGAGTGGAAACGGTAATAAACGAGCGTGACTTACATTAGGTTAATGCCGGCCCACTTAGCCTATCACAAAGCGATGGCCGAAAACGTGCCCACTGGTGCGGGGTTTTTGGGTGAGTCGGGATGAAGGCCACGTTTCCCGTACATTGTGGTAGTCTCGCGACGCTATGTAGGAGTGTCTGAAAAGTTTCCTGACAGCCCTGGGCGAGTCATGCAGTTGCATTTATTCGGAGATGACAAAGTAGCTTGATATCGAGTAGCTTATGAAGAATCCCGAAGAACCGGGCCTCGCTTCTGCGATCTACTTTATTAGTCCTAAATTGATGTACACTATATTTTCTTTCACTTTTAATATTCACAGAGTTGCAAAATGCAAAAAACATACCACTGGGCCATTCTGAGGGGCAATATGCCAGTCGAACATAGTCTCAACCAATCTTAACAGCTGTGGCCTGTAAAGCGTGCTCTGCCACATAAATACATTGCAAAAGGTGAAGTCACTTGTATGAAAGAAAAAAAAGAATGTAAGGGATAGAAAAAAGGGGGGGAGGGGGAACTGAAAGAACGAGAATGATCTTGTCAGGACCTATAGCACAGTTTTTTTCTCTGCCGTACGACGTTGTCTTAGCATTAAACTAATCAAGAGACCTGATAATACGGAGACATTAAGCAGTTTGAAAAGACAATGCATTACAGCTTTCTACTTATGTCTTGAAGCGTACAATGCTTGTATAGGCCGACAAGTTCTATAGCGCCGATAAGTATTCAGTGGAGTTATCAAGTCACGCAACGTCTCCATGATCGCGTGAAATCTAGCTTTCGCAATTAATTCATAACCGATGAAGTTGTATGTTCGGGCGAATTGGCTAATCATGTGGATTACTTGCCAGAACTAAAAGACAAGGGAAAACGTTCAGTGTCTTTTCTCATGTCCATAAATTTAAGCACGATAAAATATTCAACACTGTATGGTACTAGTGCCACTCATCATGCCATGAAGCACAAGAAACCTGAGCGAAGAATATTCTGCACCTTCAAGCCTATGGGTCCTTCTAAATATATTACTATTATTACGATTATTATTATTATTTGTAGTAATAGTAGTAGTAGTAGTAGCAATAATAATTATAATAATATTCATTAGGCTGCTGCTATAGGTATGCAAACACGGAGCATGCGTTCCAGCACAAATGACACCATAAGGTCAATGGTTAGCCAAAGTCACGCAAACATCGAAAATGAAATATCAATACAGAGGATTACTAGACCGCTTTAATGGGTATGTCAAGTCTACTCGAGTTACCTATTCCCAAGACAGATTATTGGCTGTGCGCGGTGACTGAGCGTTGCTATGAGTAGTCTTTGGAGTGAAAGCCATGTGCTCATACCGTTAGCAGATGTGAGTACGTGTACTGTTGCTTTAAAAAAAAAGTGCGATTCCGGCGCGTGGTTAATGCGCGCTCTCCCCTTAACTCAAATCAGCTTAGTTGCTGTATCCGCATGGTGATCTACGTCACTCACGGCACACTATTAATGGACCGGTGAAGCCCTATACGTTGTTGTTGCTCATTTTTAGTTTTCACTGCTCTATATTTAATCGTCGCCGTGCATGCACTTCGTGGGACTACTGAAGATCACCGATAGCGCGTGCAAAGCCTGCAGGTATCGGAGGCGGTCCCGGTAATTACAGATGGTAACGATGTGCCGAAACGGCCAGACAGGAACAACGACGGAAAACAAAATAACGGTACTGAATTAATCAAACTCCTGTAGTCCCTTCAGACCGATGTACTTGCTTTAGCACATACGTCGAATGCCTATACTATCGCTCTTGGCAATTTTTTTGTCATTACGTATAGTCGTAGTCACGCAGTTAAAGTAGCGTGCCACAACTATACATTCGCACTGATACGCAACCTGCTGACGGTTTCGTCGAACACAACTTTCTCTAAATGGGCTAAGATTGTTACACGTGAAAACGCTAAAAGGGAAAGGCAACCCATGTGCTTTGAGAGAAAAAGAAAGAGCACGCATGCATGTGAAGGAATGGCGTGCACTTGCTTTCCAGCAAAAATACTGAGATGCGCCCCCTAAATGTTCGTTAAATCGTGCAGATTGCTGGTTTCTGTAAGCCTTGTATATTTGGTATGCATGTAGGTTTTTACAGTTCTACTATCCTGCCTGCCAACTGCTGCACCCCTAAGGGTAGCACAGCCGCCGCTATAAACCCTCAAAAAAGGGCCTCGGGCTCCGAAGTACACTGTTGGGAGCTGTAATAAAAATTGGGAGCATTGCGGCAATCGCTCACTCCATAGAAGACACGAATCGCGAAAAACAGAACCCCCCTCCCCTCCCCCCCCCCGAGAAAAAGGAAAGAAAAGAAAAGAGTACAAGTGCGTTCAAAGACTTTGTTCCAAATTATGCTCGGGGCAAAACATTGTCGCGCGTTCTACAATTAAAGGCTCAAAGTCAAACACTCGCGCAAGGGTTTACTGCTGAACGAAGCGCACCGCGGAGATTGCGGTCCTCCGGCAGAAAACGCGAAAAGCGCTCTCATCTCGTCTGGAGAGGACTGTTTGACGTTCAAACTTCGACGCGAATTCTTCTCTCGCCGCAGGGCAGCCTACCAGCCTGCCGCTTCTACCAGTGAAGAGATACCGTGCACACCTGATGCCGATGGCGAAAAAGAAGGGGGGGCCGATTGGACGAGCACCAAAGTTTTCTCATCCCGAATGCCCTTTCTCGTTGTGAGCTCTCTCTCTCTCTCTCTCTCTCTCTCTTTGCGCCATCCAGAACGTACATGTACAGCGTAGCCGGAACCGCAGCCGATTCCAAATCATGTTCGCAAACTTCCTCTTTAACCGCCACGTGGAACGCCCGCGAGGTAGGCCTTTTGTAGTGCGACTTCTTTTTTTTTTTCCCCCTATGTCGCCATCGCGTATTTTTTCTTCATTTCGTCGTTGGCCGTCTCCATACCTTTCATCGCCGCCGTAGCCGCGGGCGGGAAAGTCGTCGAGCCTCGTTACGCCGATGGAGAGCAGCGCGCCGTCGGCGGCGGCGCTTGTGTGGTCGCGTAATTGGACGGGCCCCGCTGAGATGGCACCGCTCGGAATACCGCGTTTTCTGCCACGTAAGGGACACGACCCACTCACGCCCACGGTGCGTAGCGAAAAGCGAAGTTTTACGTTCTGGAAGACTCTCGTTGATTGCATCTCTGTAGTACAACACTGATGCTCGCTCGCTCGAACTCATCTGGCCTGGCAGTTGGATGTGACTTAGATTACTCTGCCAAACTCGGCAACACGGAAGCGTGGGTTCCTTCGTTTTCTTTTTGTTTTTCTCTGATCAATTTGTACTTAACTTACCATTTACACCGCTTGGAACCAGAATGCTGGTCTTGCGCCTGCTTTTTGCTAGAAGGCGCAGAGAAGCGAAATTATGCGGTCAAGAGATGCACCAACATTCCGAGCGAGAATAGAACGTATTCAACAAAAAAGACGAGAATGCGTCGTCAGAGCTCTTGCAGAGATAAGCACTCGATAGAGTTGAACCTTCCACATCAGTTTGTTAATCTGAGGACTCAAAACTTGTCTTTCGAGTGATCTATCAGGCTATATCAAACGGCACGCTAGGTGGTGCGATGGGTCGGAGTAACCATACACATTTTAAAAGAAGAACGAATGGTGCAGTCCCAGCCAGAGTCAAATATTTCGACTGTGTATAGGGGGCCAGTTTCCCCAACCTGGGTAAAAATGATACCTTCTCTGTTCCAGCTGGAAATCACTCTCTCACTTTGTCAGTTCGGCACAACAAGACATACGATTACGTTACGGCAACGCATGGGCTCAGCTAAGGAAGCCGCAGCGCCTTAGACATAAAAAAACGAAAATCATAAGCAAGGTGCCAAGTTTAGAGACTTTGCTCAAAAACGTTTCGTGCTGCAATTTCAGTGCACATGCGTCGTCTTCAAATGGGGAGGCATTACAACTGGAACATACCTGATATGTCGGTCGATCGCGAACCATGGACAGCATAAGTGAGATCCATCAATCACTCTAATGCTGAACATTTTATGGGCTTAATGCATGAAAGCATGTACGCTCAGAAGGAGAAACTTACGACTCAGACTAACTCCACTTGTAGCAACCCCAGTCCCGCCGCTATCACCATCGCAATTTCTGTAAGAAAAGAGATCGTACGGCTTCGTTGTCGCCTTTTCAAGGTATGACGTATACCATATAGGGACTGAAAAGATGTTGCGCCAAAAAACAACACACTCAAGAAAGACGACGACACCACGGGCGCTCGTGATGTCGTTTTTCTTGCGTGTGTTGTTTTTTGGCACAATATCTTTTCATTGTGCAAGACCATCAACTAGCCCGGCAGTTAACTCTTCTAAAACATATAGGGACAGTCACAGGTCGCGCCACTTGGTCCGGCGTCCGCAACAAACCGAGACGTGCGGTACGCGCGGCGGAACCGAACGCAGACAGACGGCCATTGCAGCGTCAGCAGGAGAGAGAGAGAGACAGAGAAAGACGGCCGCAGGCACCATACCTCGTGCCAGCACACACGCACATGCGCACCCAATGCGCACGCAGCGATCGCGCGCTCTCCGGCGCGGCGTTGCGGAGCAGTGACAGCAGCAGCGCACGTTCCGGCAGCGCACTATGCGTGCCCGGTCGCATTTCGCGGCCCACTGAACGCACTACGCTGTTTGCAAGCAAAGCCGCGACGAGGGGGCCCTCTTGATACGGGATAGCGCGCGCACACGCCCAGGAGCTATAGCTGCTGCTCGTGCCGCAATTGCGGGATTAGGCCTTATAGAGGTAAGGCCCGCAGCTCGGCCCGCTCGCATGCGCTGAGCTACATGGCCGCTCTCACGCGGGCACGCACGCACGCACGGACAGACAGGCACGCTAATCCGACGGGCCGTCGAGAGCGGCGCACGGACACACGCAAGCGAGAGGCGGGTGGCGTATAAACTATATAGGCCGCGCGCGTGCTCTCTCCACTCGAAACGTGGGCAACCTGCGAGCCGCCCCCCCCCCTCCTCCACCTCTTATACCTAGCGCTCCCCGCACTCCCCCGCCCGGTCTAGCTCCGGCCCTGACCCTTCACTCCTAGAGAGGATTGAGAAGGCGCATCGCCCACTGGGGCAAACAAATCTCGGCCGGATTAGGGCGCAGTGGGCGGGACGTGGCGATCCTATACGCTCTCCCGTATCCCTCGCCCTTTCCGCGCTTTCGCTTCTGCGGTGGCTGCTTTACGGCCTCCTTCGGCTCTCCCCTTCACTCCGGCGTGGCATAATACTTGTACCGATATACGCGACTGAGCTCGCTGCACGGCGAAAGCGGCAGGTTGCGTCACGGTAAGGCCTCGCAGGCACGCAATAATGCCGGGGAGAGCTTACTACGACGATGTCCTGCTCGGTGTTTGTGAGATGTTGAGCGCCACTCGAGAACGTATACATACACATGGCCCCCGGCTCTTTCTCTCTCTCTCTCTCTCTCCTTGGAATACAAAAGCGGAGACCTCTCTGGGACTTGAGTCTCGACAGTGAAGCGCGCGGTTATTCGTACATGCAAGCTATAGGTGCTCGAGTGTATACAATACGCCGCCCTGCCAGATGCGTGTGGGCTTGGTTTTTTACAAAAGCCACGCATGGATGGGTTTCGCCACTGAAAGCGCGGAGGGTGAAGGCAGAACGCGGAACGCAACTAGTTTGCGGTTCAGACGAGGGCAAAAGAGACCCGTTCAGTGTGTTACATGCGGTGCCAGGTTAACGGCAGTGGTTTCTTGCTCACGGGCGTTTTCTAATACGTATCTAATGGAAGACTTTTTAACAAGGGGACGTAAAAGAATGGCTGTGGCTTAGGTAAGGTTAAGCCCAGGATGCGAAGCATACTAGCCTTTATTTTAGTTGTTGAACCACTGTTTACCCTGGTGAACTGCTGTTGCTTGGCTATATTTGGTTCGGCTAGACGAAGAAACAACTCATGCGTTACTCTGCTTCGCCTTGGACGCCCCGCATTGGACGCGGTGAGCGTCGAGCAACGCAGCGTTCGGCGCGGCAACGAAATGTGCGCCTGAGCAAGCGACGCACGCCTGAGCCTTAGAAACAGCTCGTTTCTAAGGCAACACCGCATTCACTAGAGGCGCTTTTGTACCGCTTTGAAGCATCGTACTCGTGGCTCAGTGGTAGCGTCTCCGTCTCACACTCCGGAGACCCTGGTTCGATTCCCACCCAGCCTATCTTGCAAGAGTTGAGCCAAAGCCACTTCTCCTCTGTCGTGACGTCACGGTGTCACGTGGTATTCAAGGCGACACCGCCGCGCCTGAGGAGCTGGGTTGAGCCCTCGTAATATGCTTCGCATAAAAACGTCTCCGTCCAATGCATATAGCAACCCAAATGACAGCGTCGAAATATTGAATGAATTGTGTAACGTGCGTGCAGACCGTGCTAAAGTTATTTCGAGCAGCAGGCAATAGAAAACATAATGCATTATATGTCGGCTAAATAACTTTGCTTTATATGACGTAACAGAAAATGGGAATCGTGAACGGTAGTAAGTAGCACCTACAATCTTCTCACTGTCATCGCAAAAAACAGAAAAAAAAATATTATTTCTTTTTTAAAGTAGGCTGGTTAAGGCTAAATAACAATTTGCTGGACGAGTATCAAGCAAGACTTCGAACGGGAAACCTCATTCCAAAGTGCTCCGCACACCCATGGCGCTGTGATCGGAGTGCCGTGATCGGAGTTGCTCAGCCATGCGAAGACGACGACGAGACGCTGCAGCGATTGCACGAGCGCGGGAAAAATCATTCGAACAGCATCGACAAGAGAGCTGAGAGAGGAGAAGAAAAAGAAACTCGGGAGACGTGGAATATAGATAACATATGGGATTCAGCCACAGGGATGCATGCTTCGCTGTCCGAACATTTCTTACGGAATCTAAACGAATGCCCTGCTAAATTCCTTTCTTTTTATTTTTATTTTTAAATTAATTATTACTCATTCAATATGACCTTCTTGATTTTATTTAACAGGTAATTCTGCGCTATTTAATGCTATTTCAATAGCTATTAGGAAACTTACGCTCCATAATAATTTCGAATAATCGACCCATTTCTTGGCCAATCCCCCATCGTGGGTAGGCGCCACACGCATCGCAGGCTACAACAACAACAACAACAAAGCCAATCGCACCAACTTTGAATCTTACAAAATTAATAGAAAGGGTATTGCACATTCGTATCACGAAATTTTTAAATGATAATACATTATTAAGCCCATGCCAGATTGGATTTAGACCTGGACACTCGATATGGTGCGCACCTGTCGATTTAGAGGGTCGCATTAAGCTTGCTTGACGCAGGCGGCAATATGAAGCTTTAGTGACCCTTGAATTTAGCTAAAGCATACGACAGCGTAGAGCATGTCATACTCTATAACGCTTTAAATAGCATGAGTAGTCCTCGGTATATTATAAATTGAATACACGCCTTTTTTAAAGATGGTAAATATCATTGTTCCCAACGTGGCTTATCGACTCAAAAATATGATCAATCAAGAATAGTTCCCCAGAGATCTGGCCTTTCTACTATTTTATTTAACATGTTATTAAGCTCAATTCCATTGTGTTATACCGTACAAGTATAGCTTTATGCAGACGACATAGCATTCTTTGCATCTGCGACTGATATTCACTCATTACAAAGAACACTGCAATCATACTTAGGAACACGTGAAGCTTGGTTTGTAAACATTGGAGTATCTCTTCATGTAAACAAAAGTTTCTTGATTGTGTTTCCAGTGAATGTACCGGTTAATATCTCTCTGCAATTCCGTCAGGAAATAATTCCGCAAGGTTGACTTTATGAAATATCAAGGTGTACTATATGGCGTAAAACTGAGCTGGCGAAATCACATTGATCATGTTAAATATAGGGCAGCACGCGCTGTTGGCATGATAAGCAGACTTGGCCGACATCGCGATGGGATAGCTACGCAGGGATACTCTAATAATGATTTATCGCCTGTACGTTCGACCGATACTGGAATTTGGGTGCGTGCTGTTTTCTGGTGGGCCAGCATACACAATTAGCCCCCTGGTTTTTCTAGAGCGGGAGGCTCTCCGGAATTGTCTTGGCTTACCAAAATTTGCAGCTAGCAATGTTTTATATTAAGAAGCACCACTGCCTACTCGTCCTTGCCGATTCCGCATTCTCACAGTAAAGACGTATTTAAACATTTATGAATATTCATTGAGACGCTCACAATTTGTATTCATTAGCGGAATGAGGGCATTTTTCGATGAGCATTGGTCCCGCCTACACAAACCTCGGGTTTTGTTTGTACAAGCTGAGCAAGACCCACTACACGTGAATGTACGCGAGATCATTTGTCCAGAAAAGCCCTTGCCTAATATAAAACTTGAATTTGATGATAGATTTCCATCAAATGCCAAACTTTTGCCCACTATATATTTAATTGACATGCTACAAGACCATTTAATGCAATTGGGAATAGACCATGTGATCGCGACTGATGCGTCAATCAATGAGGCGAAAGCGGGTGTGGTATTTTCTCTGAGTCCCTATCCTGGTATATCCTGGTATATCCTGGTATTACGCCTTCCGGATTTCACACCCATATTTCTGGCTGAACTATCAGCCCTTATCTTAGCTCTTCGAAAACTTCCTTCAAATTTTTCAACAGCGGTTACAGTGACTGATTCACTGTCAGTATGCACATCACTCACTTCATATTCATATACACCCCCCCTACTGTAGCCAATACATTTAAATCATTAATCCCCTCAAATTTAAGCCGGGTGTGGTTGGTATCGGCTCCAGGCCATCGGGGTATATTCGTAAATGAAATGGCAGACACACTTCCGCGGATGTCTCTTGATGGATCAGCTATATTCATTATGGCTACTTCGTCTTATGTCACCGCGGTTAGGTTTAGAAAATTTTCTCTTTTTCAAGATTCTACAAAACTGAGAATCCAAACTTCGGAATTTTTTAATTTGTCCTTTTCAAGGGACAATAAATGGTGTCCCACAAGCAACTTAGAATTCTCCATAACAAAATTGCTATGCCGCATTTCACCATTAAATTTTTACCTATACAGGTCAGGTCTGGCGCCGTCCCCTCTGTGTCCTATATCTGCCAGGAACCAGAAAACATTGATCACTCTCTAATAGAATACCGTCGATCTGGAAATCAGAGGGATAAATTAGAATTTTCATTCCGAAAATTGAGTATTTCTTCAACTACTCAAAATATCCTCTCCTTCGGGGCTTCTTCATTGGGATTTAGCCACAGGAACATATGCGTAGCCATTTGCAACTGTCTCCGAGACACAAGAAGGCTACCATGTTAATTCTCAAAATCAATAATTGGAAAGATCATTAAATCGCTGATTGTGTGTTGGAAATTATTCTAATTACGCCCAAAAAGAAACACACAATTTGCTGTTCATATATATCTACAAAAATTTTTATTTCTGTATCTGCCACGTAAATCTATTTCTTAATTAGCGTGAACGTTATACCTCACCCTGATTTACTTTTCCATTTAGGTTTTCCTTTCTCCTCTTCCCTTTAACCTTTAACCGCCGGTTTCTTGACCACTTTCCCGTAGTGGGTAAGCGCCACAAGTTAGGAGCAAGCAAGCAAGCAAGCAAGCAAGCAAGCAAGCAAGCAAGCAAGCAAGCAAGCAAGCAAGCAAGCAAGCAAAGCAAGCAAGCAAGCAAGCAAGCAAGCAAGCAAGCAAGCAAGCAAGCAAGCAAGCAAGCCTGCGTGGAGGAAGGAGTTCGCCGGTGCTCCATTTTAGAACCAACGTTCACGCAACTTGGTTTAAACTTTTCAATTTTAATTATCCTTTCTCTATGAGCCTCCTCCCTTGGAAACTACCACAGGGATCTCTGCTCAGCCATGGAGGAATTCATAGGTGGTTGACGACGATTCTCTTAAGTTCTTCATACAATATTTTTATCAGTTTCCACGTGGCACTTTTTAGCAGTTTTTGGGATACAAAATCTTCCTAATATCATCCAAATTTTGTCCAATCCACCGCAGTGGGTACGCACCATCGAAGAAAGATATCCTAGCCTACCCTACTCTATCCTATCCAGGAGCAGGAGTGAAGTCGTCGGGCGTCAGGCCCATGCTTCTTGCCTTCTACTGGACCAGGGCGACTTTCCAGAAGCCTGGTCACCGCGTTCTCATGATCACACGCAGAAAGGTGCCAGTCGACGTGGGATAAATGAAGCCCATGCACCGGGAGCAGCGATGAAGCCACTGGACTTGGTGTCCGGCGTCGAGACCTCTACCGTGCCTAGGCTACCTGCCTATGTTCGCAACGTCGCAACTGGGCTTACTCCTGCATCACTGTATCCCGGTTGTTCGCCTGAGGGCGTCTACGATTTTTCTTCAACACTGCCTGTCTTCAGCAGTGCTTCCACGCTCCTGGCGCTTCCTCCGTCGCCACCTCTAGTTCATCTCGCGGTTCAACTGCAGACCATGAAATTGTAGGCCTCTTCTGACTTTGATACTTTCTTATGGAGACTTAATTCTTTTTTGTGTGTTTGATTAGTTTGCAGGGTTTCTTTCTCTGTTAGTGCTGGATTTTCTTTAATGAAAGACTTGCGGTATGGTAACGAACGTATTCGTGACTTCATACGCTTAGGCTGTGTCTAAGCAACGATTAATTAATTGAAGGAACCTCATCACAGGCGGAGTTCTTCCTAACTTCACAGAACCGAGCATAACATGAATAGTAAAGCCAGTTCCACGAAGTGAAAGCTGTCAAAACAGCGAAGCTGGTGGTGTTTCTTTCAAGTTTGAACTCGTGTTTAGCGCGATTTTCATGAAAGTCTTTTGTCTCGTTGTCGTCGCTTTGCTAGATTCTAGCTTCGGTTCCGGATTGCGCACACTCTTCAGTTGCGTGAGGTTGTGATCAAACCACAGTCTATCACACACCTTGCAGCTGCGGCCGCACTCACGGACGAGAACTTCTTTCCTGAACCGTCCATCGGCACCCTCCATGGGAGGAATCTCTCTGCGTCGACGTCTCTGCTCGGCCTCCTACTCTCGAAGTTGGGGGTTAGCTTTCCTCTGCTGTCGCTTGGCTTATGTTGCATACTTTTGAATGAGGGAGAGGGGGGGGGGTAGGGTGGCTTGCTTCCACCGGCGCTTGGCTTGCGCTTCCCGTTCTCGATCCTCAGTGGTAGCGGCTTCCCTCCGTTGGTGCTATGCTTGTGCTCCCCACTCTCCAATCTCGGGATTTGCGCGACGTCGGCGCTGCCGCTCGCGCCGAGCGGAATCCATGGGGCGACAGGGCGTGCGCCGGCGAAACACCTGCTCCTATACCCCTGTCCTCCCCTTCCCCTGTGCGAGCTCTGATTGGTCAGGTCCCTCCCCCCCCTCCCCGGAGCGTCCCCTGACTGGCCCGCTCCCATCCCGGTGGCGCCGCGCTCCTTTTAGCGCTCCTCTAGGCCGGTATTTTGTAGCGATGCCTTTTCCGATTCTATGCTTTTTCAGGCTTTTCGCGCTTGGCCACTGGTCAGAGCGACGGTCTGCCCACATTATCAACGTGATCAGGCGGCCGTGTGCGGTGGATGATAAGAATAGCATAGAATAAGGCATAAGGCATCGCTACAAAATAGCGGCCCTAACCCTCGGCGTGCCTTCTGGCGGTGAGCTCTGGAACCTGCCCCCCTGCATGACAGCGGACGCCAGACGGCGAAGGCTCGACTTAGAACAGCTCCACTGTTAAAAACATTTTGAAAAAGAATTTCCCTTTGCCAGGCATTCGTCTAAGTAACTTCGTTCGTTAACGGTCGTTGAGGTCAGCCTATTATACTGGCCGGTGTAAGCTGCACGTGAAGAAATGCGAGACAAAAGCTTCCAGAGGTCGCTAAATACGAGAGCAGAGTGGATACTATATAGACCCTTTTTGTCCACGCTGTGGCAGCAGTGCATTCATGGCCCCAGAAAACTTCCGGTCATGCATTTTTGACAGTGAAGTTAGCCAAGGAAAAGGAATTATTTTGTCGCATAGTGTACTGCAGCCACATATTCTCATGTGCTCAGATATAAGAACATGCGCCATGCGTCGAGCTCATGTGTGGATGTTTTTTTTCTTCGTTGTTGCACTTAACAACAGCATTCACTTGTCGAACACTGCAACTCTACAGCAAAACTGGTGCCGGCTATATAAATTTATAGTCTATTACAACTTGTGTTGTTCCAGAGGTCTTAACCGGTAGTTTTCTGAGAAGTCTGTAAGCATAAAAAGGGTGTATAATGGTCTACTCTGTTTTTTTTATATTTCTGTGCGATGTTATAGAACTGTGAGTGAGTGAGTGAGTGAGTGAGTGAGTGAGTGAGTGAGTGAGTGAGTGAGTGAGTGAGTGAGTGAGTGAGTGAGTGAGTGAGTGAGTGAGTGAGTGAGTGAGTGAGTGAGTGAGTGAGTGAGTGAGTGAGTGAGTGAGTGAGTGAGTGAGTGAGTGAGTGAGTGAGTGAGTGAGTGAGTGAGTGAGTGAGTGAGTGAGTGAGTGAGTGAGTGAGTGAGTGAGTGAGTGAGTGAGTGAGTGAGTGAGTGAGTGAGTGAGTGAGTGAGTGAGTGAGTGAGTGAGTGAGTGAGTGAGTGAGTGAGTGAGTGAGTGAGTGAGTGAGTGAGTGAGTGAGTGAGTGAGTGAGTGAGTGAGTGAGTGAGTGAGTGAGTGAGTGAGTGAGTGAGTGAGTGAGTGAGTGAGTGAGTGAGTGAGTGAGTGAGTGAGTGAGTGAGTGAGTGAGTGAACGCCTCTTAGCACGAATGCGCTCTGCCACACTACATAATCTCCGGTCTACGAGATCACTCTCTTTCAAGACGGCAAGAAGGAGACGCGACAAATACGAGGCCTCAAACACGGGGCTTTCAGGGTACAAACGATTCAGCGCCTCATCAAACTGGCAGCCTGGATTGCACACGGGTCGCGTCAGTGTCTCATCGGTAATCAGTCACCTCGCACCAGGCTGAAGCGAAGGCTATAACGCCGTCCAAGATACCCCGTACAGGGTTCAGCTCAACAGAAGTGGAAGAATGCACGACGTTGTTATTCATTGCATCATTTGATTTCAGGGTCAGCACACCACTCAGCACAGGTGATTCACGACAGTGGGCAGTATGTGGAAGTGCCTCGCCCCCTTTTTGGCCATGAATTACCATCAACAAGTTCGACTAGGAACATCAGTGACAAACTATAGGGACATCATAACGCATCGAAAACCACTACAATTCTTCGTTTCCCTTCCGTTCACTGCAAGTGCGTCGAGTCGTACAGAGGGAGTCGTCCCAATGCGGTGTGTAGAACACCTCGATATTTGTTCAGTGATGTGCAGCTCTGCTTCGTCGGCACCTGTTTTCCATAGAAACGAAACAAAAAGCGATAGGGGAAAAAGATGCGACGAGCAGAAGGCCTGGAAAAGTATTTAGAAGATACAACACGATGCATATTTTACTCTTCCAGTGGTACAGTTGCGTGAATCTTCGAACATGTGCGCGCATTAGATTGTTCCACCTCGGTGGTCACCGCGTATTCGGACCACCGCGTACATGAGCACCGCGTGCAAACATATGTGCATAACGTGTACCCACACGAATTTCAACTTTTCCGCGAGTTATAGCACTTTTTCTTTCGTATTTGCTCATGCTTTCCCAATCCTTCATTGTGACCAGCGTCGTACGAACGCGACCTAGTAATTTCATTTACCAGCACGGCAGCAGCTGCAATACCGAGCAGAGTTGTGCAACACCGTGGTACATATATTAAGCAAAAGTTTGCGCCAAACTTCTCCGCTGTTTCTCTTCCTCGTTACGGGGGAGCCCGCTCTATAAGAGAGGAGCACATTTTCGCACACGAGGTGTACAATCAAAAGTTCGCCCACGTTCCGCCACACGTTTTGTTTTGTTTTGTTTCCGTTCCCGCACTCGCTCGTCCTGCACGCCGCGAATATGATTTCACGCCCGGCCCAACCTCGCGGTTACGCGTGTGCCGAAGCTCGCCGCCACGGGCACCATCCCGCAGCAGATTCGAGAGCATAATTTGCGAAGAACCGAAACGGGGACTGCGACGAGTTCGCGCGCCCATAAACCGCCCCGCGCAGCCACAGCGCGCAAGTTGTTTGCCCCTTTGGATGTCGCGCCCCGGTGCACGCGGGCGAAGCGCGGCGTGCCGCCAACTAAACGAAGACGCGCCTCGTGCCGAAAGATGGCGCGCGACCTGGTCCCGTTGCTTAGCGCTGCTCGCGGCATTACGCGCCAACACGGTATGCACCCCCCTCCCTCCTTTACATTCGCGTCCTCGTCATTTGCCGCGTGTCATCGTTGAATATGCAACGAGCTCGTTTCCATACGAAGTATTTTTTTGTGCGTGTTGTTGTTATTTGTTTTTTTTTTCTTTGCAGAAGCGTCCTTTTCGAACCCACGCCGCTGCTGATATTGCGCCGCAGGAATGAGCAGACGCGATGCGTAAAAGACTGGAAGCGAGAACGTCAGCGGCGCGTGGAGCAACGCGGTGAAGCCCAATACACGACCCAGGTAAACCGGTGCCCGAAGATTCGTGATTTCACACCGCGCGGCTCGCCGGGCAGACGGACGAACGAGCGCGTTTGGCGGCGCGTCGCCTGTTCTGATTAAGGAAAAGCGAGAGAACGCGGGGAAGGCATCTCAACATGTGGGGAGACAGTTAAGTTGCAGAGTCGCCTCGCATAAACATTATTTTCTTTTTTTTGCGTGGATCTTTGTCCTTGTTCTTTCGTATGTATGCGTAACAACATACAGGTAACTCGACGCTGCAAGATGTGCGTATACTGCAAGAGCTTCGAGAGACGAGGTGGGTATGGAAGTGAGAAAAGATAGTCACGACAGTTGGGGAAATCTTCGTCCGCCGTACTCACTGCGCCGAGCGACAGAATGGTTTGATTTGTAGGCGTGGCTGTGTGCACGGCTTGACATCACGCTATCGGCTCTAGAAACGAACGAGACCCTTACTGTGGTTGTTAATACTCAGAACAACTTCGCGTAGTTATAAGTGCTCATCAGAGTGTAGGTCGACCACATAGAGCGAGTATGCGCCATCACGGAGGTTTCCCATTTGTTGAGAAGTGGTTAGGTCAATTTAAATTACACCAAGTAGTTTAAGCGTAGAAGACACTGTATTATATATCATTATCGTCAGCATCTTCCCTGCACTGCTCACTGATAAACTAATCTTCGTTCCACGCTACTTCTTTCATCATCTCCTCCTACTCTGGGATGCGCCTCGTAGTCGCAAGATAACCCGATTTATAGGCTCACACCGGGTGAACAGTGCCGTCCACTGCTGTGTAGAGCGCGCAAGCCGCCGGCTTTGCTCTGCAGGGCGACACCTGGCGGAAGTTACTGGGTCCGAGATAGTGTGCCCAGGAGCATGCGTGGCCTAACAGACATGCAGAACTTTTTTTGACGAGTGGCGACGTTGAAGAGCGCCTCTGTTTACCCTAATCTGCACTTGGTCTGAGGGCGCTTGCGGCATGGCAAATGCCATAGAATGAAGCGTATCGGATGATAATGCGCGTCGGTCCTGTCGTAACAAATGAAGCGCGCTCGCGGACTGTTCGATATAACAAAGGCGCTTACGAGCATCTCCTCTGGTTAAATGCAACACGCACAAGTTTGCCTTTTATTAGGCCGCGCATGCTCCTTTGCGCGCTATTTTGCACCCGGCGACCATCGCCAGGTGTCGTTTCGCAGAGCAAAGCTGGCCGTTCGCGCGCTAACCCCCTATGAAAATGGTCATTGCCTTTATGTTTCCTTTATGTTTCCTTCTTGTGCCCTATGTGACCTTTATGATTCCTTGTCCTTTGTGTGACCTCCGGGACGCCAACTTTATGTGTACCACATGTTTACTCATCCTAACGTATACCTCGAGGAAGTGACCTTTATGATGCCTCTAGGATGTGTCCTTTATGTTTACGGCAGGATGTTAACTGGGTGTGTACTATGTGTTACCTGAGTGTACACTTGAGTGCACATGTAGGTGACATAGAGTGCACATAACAACTGTCTGTACATATAATACAGGCAGATATATCTGTACTTTGTGACAGCCGTTGATACACTCTGCAGAGTCATTGTAAGTACTAAATCTTGACTTGTCCTTTCCTTTGCCCCAAGAAAACAACCCTTATTATAATTATTGTAGTATGTGCCCTTTGTGTTTACGGCGGGATGTTACCTAGGTGTGCACTTCAGTGCACACGTAGGTAACGTAGAGCATTAATCTATATATGGCGCATGCACTCTTTATATGTTACCTATATGTGCACTTGAGTGCACATGTAGGTAACAGAATGTGCGCAGTAAGCATCTTTTGCGAAGAGTACAGTTAGAGCTATCTGTACTGTATGTTAGTCACTGACAGATTCAAGGAAAAGGCACTGCTTGCACCCCTCGCACTAGACATGCCGACCGGCACTAATTGTGGCTATATTGTGCGGAAAATCAAGCATGCCTTGAAATAGGATGGTGTATATAATGATTTATGCCATGCATTCTCATAACATATAAAGTACTTCTTACTTTTTCAACCTGCTATTCTCCAGTAGCAAGTCATATGCAGAAATCTGCAGTATTTAACCTGATATGCAAGAATTTCATGAAAGTTTTGCGCCAGCTAGGCTATCAAATATAGTTGATTGAGTGCTTAAGACGGTTCTCATAGCAGGCGTCTTTCAGATGCTCCGCTTGGCCTCCAGTTTGGCAAATAATCTACCTAATTTATATATCTATGTTACCTGTGTGGGCACTCTATGTTACCTGGCTGTGTACTCCCTCGAGTGCACATCCAGGTAACATAGAGTGCGCTCAGTGATTATATTTTTACACATGCTACAGATAGATCGTCTACCTGAAAGATGTATTAACTTTATTAACTTTAAGTATACTGGCGTATCAAAGTAAAAAAATGGGGGGGGGTGCACCTTCCTCCCCCTCCCTATATATCTTGGCCGCATTGATCACCACGCGCCATCAACAGTACATACGTACATCAAAGCCTCATGCAGCGAATAATCCCTCACGACAAATAACAATTGCGCGGCGGCTGGAGACGCGGTGACACGACACGCAGTGTTCGATGGCTTGCGCTACATGAACCGCGAAAGAGGCGGACGCCTCCGCGGCCAATCTGCCGCTTTGCTAGTGAGCGTATATGATTATACAGCCATTTAAGTAGCTGTTCTCGTCGCTTTCGCGCTGACCACAAGTACGAGTAACTGCTGTGTCGATATTAGCACGCGCAGAAGAAGGGCAGCGCGGATCCCGTAAATGCTTTCTTGGGCGTACAACTGAATAATTTATAATTGTGAGTTGGCTGAGTATGAAAGTTGTGTGCGGGTTATGGCCGTATTTGATTACGCGAGCATGCAAGCAGTACGCCTGCTTAACTTTGGCCGAAGTTCCGCTGCCGCTGCAAGCCAGCCATCGCCACATTTTGTTGCCTTTATTCCTTACGCTACGGGAAATATGGTTCCACCTATTCAAGATAAGGCCTGACATTCTCAAAAACACGCCACTGGGCGCCATAAGAAGCGTGTATATGTGTGGCGATTCCGAATTTCTGGTCTGTGGGTGTCACAGCTATCGCGGCTGCCCGCACACCGTGCGCCATTTCAAGCAGACGGAGCTGCACATGGTGCGCGCTGATTGGCTCGTGTCAGCCGGCAAAAGTTCGCGCACAGTTCGTCTAAAATCTCTGTATATACTTAAAAAAACAAGGCAGCGCACCAAGACACTTTAAACTCAATAATTTGTGTTTAAATACCAGCCTTCCTTCCCGCTAAAATTTTTTTATCTCGAAGGCCGTGCTTTTTCAAAATGCACGCCCTAAAAGGAAATGCAGATCTCGGAGGCTAAATTCACTTGTTAATCGCAGCGCGGCGCTGCCGCAGTGTGACCGGTGCCGGTGAACTGGGCCACGTTGTGTTGCTGTGACAAGGTAATTTAATCATATTTTCGAAGTGCCTAAACAAACTGTGATCCGTACCGTGTGCATTAACCATCAGGAAACCTCTGGACTCGTGTAACGCCATAAGTTCGCCTTATGTTTCCTGTGATACGCCAGTGTCTTATGTGTACTACAGCTCCCGTCCGAGCTGCCTTTGGTCTCGCCTGTCCGCGTTCGCTCGTCGAATACCTGGTGCTGTGGCTTCGAATTATGGTGCGTGGTAGAATTTGATGAAAGTTGTGCTTTCGTGCGCTGGTGTTCATCGGCAATTCGACAGTGTTCGCGCCGGAAAGAGCGTCGTCGCGTGGTGCCTGCGAGACGAAGGAACCGTTTGCTGACCACATTGAAGGTAAGCAGGTCTGACCCTTGCGCGCATTCTCGCAGCTTTTGGTTCATGTAGTAAGCTTTGTGCAACAACAACAGAACACGTTCTGAGCGTACGTTGACCATGTTGCTGTGCACATTTAGCAAAGCGTTTCACGAGGGGAGTTTCCGTGAAATGTATTATTTCTTACCGCTTACTTGCTTTATGAAGTGATGTGCTAACACCGCTGATCGTTGGGACTTAATGGGCGAATGTATACGTAAACGCTGAAAGTTACTGTTTTCTCGGTAGTTTCCCGTCAAGAAATTCTTCCGTAGATATGAATTTCCGCAAGTTACGTGTGTAATGCATGTCGATGTGTCACGGTCATCGCGAGTTGGCACGCGACTGCGATGTTTGACACTTGAACAGATATTATATAGCTTGTGTGAAGATTACTTTATTGATAGTGTTCAGTTTGAAGTCCAGCTTCGCGAGAACTTGTCTGCATTGTTTGTGTTCGACGTGCTCGCGTATTTGTCTTTTATATTGTAGGGCAAATATAGACCGACATTACAACAGCGAAATTTCTTTTTAATCGAGGCATGTCAATCAGACGCTCGTTTTCATTAATATTTTCACCCGAAGAACAGGATGTCAGTGCCTGCGATTGTTAAAGACAGTGGCTTCTAGCACTGCCTAATAAGGGATGCGATTTTCTTGCGATGCTTTCCGCTCGATGTTTGCCACTCTTATAACCCACTTTCCATGGCTGGCTGTTATAGTTAATAACGATAGCGGAATGTCGGTCAGATCAATGAGCAAAAGGAGTAGCATCGGAAAAGGAATCGCTACAAAATCGCGGCCTAGGTTTTAGACCCTTCGTAATCGATTGTTCGTTTGATTTACTAGATATTTAAGTTTTGGTGATAATTTCCCAGGTAGTCTGATGTTTGCTGCTGGTTTTATTCCCGCCTGAACTTTATCCATATAACAGTGTAACCACTTCAGATATAACTACGAGACATCTGTACAAGCAGGCACACAAATAATTGTTGGCCAGTTGCCTACTCCTAAAGGTCATGTACTACTTAGCAGCTGCTGCAGAAATGTTGAAAAGAATTTGTGAGCAGTTTAATACCTGAGTGGACTGGCAGCTCAGTCTGTTTCAAACAACAGTTAGTTAAAAGCTTCTGTGTTGCCCTGATGTTTTTATGAGCTGTTTTTGACTGCTCCACGTTTCTTAGCTGTGTGCATACAGGCCAGGCTATTATTGCTTATATGAATATTTTTGAATAAGTGAAAAAGATTGGCTTTTCTTTTGTTTTTCAGGGCCCAAGCACCACATTCCAGAGGTCTGCTGTGAGCAGACGTGGCAAATTGCAGTAACATCCAGATAGCCCAATAAACTGTTCGTAGTTCCAGACAAACTTTGCAAAATATAGTCAAAACTTTCTTTTAAAAGTGCGAGCACTGATCCAACCTGACCTTTCTATCAAACATTACATTTTTATATTAGTAACAAAGACATAACTAGAACAGCAGCACTGCAGTGAGGAGGTCACACAAAGGACAAGGAATCATAAAGGTCACATAGGGCACAAGAAGGAAACATAAAGGCAATGACCATTTTCATAGGGGGAAAACAAACATCTTATTAACAACAGTCAAATAAAGCAAAACACAGCACTCAATGTAAAAGTTTACTTATTTTGCGGCTTTTCCCTTCGGCGTCTGGACAAACGCGAAACCGTCGGACGTGGAAGCTGCGTTGATTCCGCGTTCCGAGCAACGAAAAGCATTGTCAAATGATGGCGGACTACTTGGCGCGGTAACGATAGCGCAGAAGCTCCGCCCCCGTGGCTTCCCTTCATAGCCACAAAAAGTTGTCCGCGAGTATAGCCGATTCGCCCGTCCGTCTGTCGCCTGTACGCCGAAAACTCCTTCGGCGTAACCCCATGCGCGTGCGCGAAAAAAAGGCGCGCGATTGGCTGCGCCAGTAATGACGTCGTTGCTCTGCGTCGCAGCCGAGTGCGCTCACAGCAGTTTCTCTCCGGCTCCGAAAGGGGTAGGCCACGCGTCATACGTACGCCTGAGGAGCAGGCAGCTTTCGATCAGCAACGCCGCGAGCAGAACAGGGAACGAGCTCGTCTACGCCGTGCCGATGCTGCAGCCCGGGTACAAGAACAGGCTCGTGCAGCCGAGCGCAAACAGCAACTGCATACCGAGGATCCGGCAGCCTGCCAAGCCGTCGTTTAAAGAACCCTTGGGATTAACCCAGTGATAAGCACCGATGCCGCATGTTTCAGCTTCGCTGGTTACACATCTGTACGGAGTGCTTGGGCAGTGATTTTTATTTATGACTAACTTTGATTTGCAGGACGCCACCTTCGGATAAATAGAGTTAACCGACAAGACGCTACATGACGTTTGAGGTCCCGTAAAACCAGGCCAGGGCAAAGCCACTTTGCAAAGGTACCATGATACGATACCAGATACTTGGACAACAAATATTTGAGATACAGATGCAAGATACCACCGGAATTAGTGTGTCCGAGACGATATTTTCCGTTTGTATCTTAAGATACTTCAACATATTCGCAAATTTCTTATTATAGATCTATGTAATGAATGTAGCAGCCAATTCGTGAAAGCCACTAGACGCAAGGCAACTGCATTCTTGCATTCTTCGGACTTCATAACAAAGCACCACGCAAGAGAAACTTCGAAAACGACACTATAGCGCCATTGGAATTTGCGCTAAAGATGGCGTACGGATTGGCGTACGCAGCACAGTACGTAGGCTACGAGCAAGTGTCATGGCACTGACGCAAGTACGGACAAAACATCAAGAAAACAAAAGGTCGGCTGCACGCACACGATGGCGTGCTTGATTTTGTCGAAACGGCGCAAGCGCCGCCATGTGACTGTTCCACCAATAGGAGAACGTCGCTGCCTTTAGTTTTATTCGGGTGGCTTAGTGGCAACATTATCAGCTTGAGAAGCGGAGTTCAGCCAATGTTTATAATTGTGCACGTTGATGTTACGATAGTGATTTGTATCTCGTAGCTTAAGATACACGATACATTCTTTCACGTATCAGTAATACAGATACTGATGAACGTCTTGCCAGACGTATCGTGATACAGATACAAGACAACCAAAGAGTATCTAGGATAGTATCTAAGAGACATGTATCTTCGACACTGCCGAGCAGTTCATGAACTAGTGACTTTGCGTAAGCTTCGGAAATATTTTATAGAGGCCACTTCAAAAAAAAGTGTAATTAATGCAAATTTTAACATTCGTCAAGCACCGGAAGAAAGAGTGAACCAACAAAAAAACTAGGCTCGAACATAGCGCCGCTATCAGTCCATTGACGCTAAATCGCGTCAATGGACTGATAAATAAACTTCGTTATATCTTACACTGTCACAGCTAAACGTCTGATATATTGTGCATTTTATTTACACTAAATTATTGCCGCCTGGTATGGGGTATTATATCACTAGATAACATTAACAAAAAACCTACTGCATCTCAAAAGCACGCAGTTCCTACCACTGCAAATGTTTCATATGCTGCACATACCTCACCTTATAGTAACGCAATTAATCCATTAAAGGTTGAATCTATGTACGCGTTCCCTCTGTCCGGTGCTCACCGTTTGACCATGAAACCCAACAAAAATAGCATCAGCTTGTTCCGTTTGATAAGGCGGCGCTACTAATGCAACACATGAAATCGGAATGCTTAATTGGCTTCAGTGCATGAACCACACAACTTATAGAAATCAGTCCTTATCATTACAACTGGCAGCAATATTAAACAGATACGCCAAACTTGGCATAAGCACCGAGACTGCATAGTCGCGCACGTTTCATACGTTTTTTTTTTTTTTCCTATCCAATCATAATGCGACTCAGTACCGATATATACTCCGTAAATCGCTTACCGGCTGTTAATTTTCACATTTCAGCTGCTTTATTTGTTGCAGTCACAAAACGCTGCTTCTTGTGAGCACATAGCCCATGATATTTTGGAATTATTAATGCTTTTTAGTTTTGAGTGTTCCACCTTTTTGTAGTACACCCCCTTACAGTTCGTTTTCATTCTTGCCTGACATTTTCGTTTTCCTTTTTTCTTCTTTTCGAATATGAGGTTACTTTTCAGTATTACAGCTCTAATCAATTTATTTTATTATTCGCTTACTTAATTTATTTGTCGACTGTGATTGTATTGCTTCCTATACCGTATACTATGAAAGGTGATTTTATGCCTTCTTTGTTCATTATTAGTTCTGGTGAGTGTATCTTATCTATGACATCATTTTTGTCGTTATTGGAGTTCCATTGCTGCATGTTTTGGTTTTCGGAGCTTTGCACACTTTTTCGCGGTGATGCATCTCAATTGATATCCTTTTTTATGCTTACTGTTATGCTTACGGTTTTAGGTTACTGTTATGTGCTTTCTTTTTGCGAAATTATTTTTCTCCAAGTGCTGCAATTTATACGGTACGTTTTTGTTGCTACCAACATACGTATTATTTAGAAGTGTACGGCAGCTCGCTTGCTGTCGAACTCAGTAGGGGCCGCTGGAGTTTAGACAAGCTGCATTTAGACGCGCTTAGACAAGCTGCATTTAGACGAGCTTAGACAAGCTGCATTTAGACGAGATTAGACAAGCTGCATTTAGACGAGATTAGACAAGCTGCATTTAGACGAGCTTAGACAAGCTGCATTTAGACGAGATTAGACAAGCTGCAGACGCGCTGCCAGCAAGCGCGTTCCAGTCGTCCCTGTTTGTCCACGGGTGATCAACGTCGCCTGCGTATCCCTACCGTCTTTCGTGTATCCCTACCGTCTTTCGTTTCTGAGGAAACCCAAGTCCGTCACCAGCGTTTGAAAAAGGCGAAGTATAGCTTTATAAAAAAAAGTGGGGGGGGGGGGGGGGAGAACAAAAATATTTTACCCATGCCTGCACAAGCGTTTGACAGAGAGAACTGTCAACAGCGCCTCAGCGACGATTGCTTTCCTATATTTAGATTTTATCTACTCGTGACGAGATGGAGCGAAATCGCCGCTTGGCCGATTTCTGCAGAATCGTATCGGTGTAGACGTGGCCTCCGACATTGCATCGTGTGCAGTTGCGATCTCGCCTGCCTAGAGGAATGATTGCTCCTCGCACCGTGTACTATAGCTAGACAGTGCACACATGGGGTGCACGGGGTGCATATTTTCTAAAGGCTGTTTATGCCGCAGTTGCAGCATACCCATGATAGTGTGTCTGCCCTTTCTCTACGATTAACAAAAACAAAAAGAAAGAAAAATAAATAAAGCCACAGGGCCCCGTTGTACGAGTGTGTAACGAGAACGTTTAAGCGTGAGAAGGGGGGGGGGGGGGGGTGCTGTTGTGTGGGCTATACAGGCTTTTTCACTCCCGATATTGAGCTCGCCGAATCGCTCGGGAGAGAAACTAAGTGCGAGCGGTAGGGAGGTTAATCAAGGATGTGTCCGGTTGGCTACCCTACGCTTGGGGAGGGGGAAATGGGAATAACAGATAAGGAGAGAAAATAAAGATAACAGCCAGTCGGGAGAAAGAGGGAGATAAGAATACAGGAAGGCAGGGATGTTAACCAGTCAATAGTCTGGTTGGCTACCCTACACTGGGGGAAGGGAGAAGGGGAAGAGAAAGAAGGGAGAGAGAAGGTGTAGATACGTGTACGGACAGCACTTGAGTCAAAGTCGCTCGAGCAAACCAGAAGTTCTGAGAAAACACAAAAGTGCCTTCTCTGCCTTTCGGAGGGTCTGAAATCTGAAGGTCCTGCATCCCTCATGACATTTCACTGCATTTATAGCTTTTTTAGCTAAGTCTGCCAAGCTCCTCTCCGATGCTAGAACGCTCGCTGGCTTTCTAAGCCGACACCGGCGCTGCCGAAAGCGCTATGACGACGACGACTTTATGACAATGACTGTAGGCGACGATGGAATGACGACAACGAGGTGACACGGGATGACAACGAATGCATGACAACGCCTGTATGGCGACGGTGACATAACAACAGCATCGCAATCACAACTGAATGACGACGGCACGATTACGGTGGAATAACGAAGGAGAGGCGTCGATAGAACGACGAAGGGGGTATAACGACAAAGGGAGGACGTCGAGTTTGCAACGAGGATGGCACGATGACGACTTTGCGACGACGATTGATGACAACGATGTCGTGACGACGACGATATGACGGCGATGTTATAAGACGGCGTAAAGACGAGTGTACGACGGTGATGGTATGAGAATGACGGGGTGAAGACGACGGTGAGAAGACGGTGGCGCATACTTACGGGAACTGTAGAGCGCAGAATCTCTGGTATCGGCCCACCGCTGCGGACGACGCCAACGGCGCAGAGCTGAGCAACGAGTCTAGAAAAATTAACACTTCAGAAGTCACAATTTCACCCGAAAGACGAAGCATTGATAGCAATAACAAAGTATAAAACTCCACGAAGTAAGATGTTTACTTTATGCGCCGTGTAATTGGCGCAAACATTCGCTTACTAATTAAATTAGCAAGCATGGTATCACGCACACATGAGCAAACATGAACAGATATCACTCGATGAGCGCGAACACACACTGTATGGTATACCACTAAGCAGGTTATGTAATTTTATATACTGCACCAAGATATTACCGGGAACGCTGACTGTATCAATTATGAGTTTTTGGAAAGGTGAAGTTCTTATGCCCAGCTTGCCTGGTGTGCCATGTAGGCGTGTGAAATGAGAGGCCTGTGCAAAGGCTGATGACCATTAAAAATGCCCGTTATCTGCAGACTGCCTCGCCATAGCAGTGATAGGTCCTTCCTCGCGCAGTTGAGAGTGGCGAAATGCCTGCGAGGGGAAAGCGTTTAGAAGAATGCTCGCGCCCGACTCGTGTCCCGTCTCGCATCTGCATACATTGGCAGCGCGGCCAGACGACGTTGTCGTCGTTGCCGGGAGGGCGCCTTCGCGCAGACAGTTCCCGCCTCCCCCACCACTAACCCCCCCTCCCACATTTCCGCCAGTTATTCAGCACCCCTCTTTGCAGCAGCTCGAAAAGATGAGCCGCAACGCGATTATGATGGACGACACGGCGCTTTAATTGTTCCGGCTTCGGCGCCGTGCGCAACAGCAGCCGGTGTGGCTTGTCGTCTGCTCCGCATGCATGGGAGTGTCGCCGCCGCCTGTCCCCCGAATGAGGTCCACGCGGTTTGTAATGCTAAGCAGCCGGGCATTCGCTTAATAAAGTGGCGGACCCGTAATGGATGCGTCGCCCCGGCCGGTGCATATACGAAGCTGGCGATGCCCGTAGAGTTGTCAGGCTGGAGAGGATGGATAAAAATACGAATAAACGAAAGTGGGAGAAAGACAAAAAAGACACCATCTCGAACATGCCTTCGTGCAATCTTGCTTATTAGCGTCGCGGGGTTCTAAGCGTCGAAGAGGAACTAATGCGTCGACAGAAAGGAACGGCGGAGTGACGTCTCTTACACGCGGCGAAGGACTGTGCCTTGGTCCCCCTTGCACGGCCATCCTCACCTTCGATCTGGGATTGCTCATGCGTATCGAACGGCGAATCGCAACGTCACGAGAGTGTCGTGGGAACGGTAGCCTCGTTTGGGTCTCGGCTGTCCTGGCCCGAGTGATGGCACAATCGTCTTAACGAGTTCGGTCTGAGACAAACGCGGATACCACGCGCGATTAGCCTCGAGGTTCTGCCGGTTAAATTGCGCGTGCTCCGTGGGCGTTGCCCTATCCATTGACGACATTCTTCACCACCGCGTTCAATGCGCGCCTCGTATTTTTCTCCCGAGAATTCGGGATCTTCGTTGACCAGGTGCGTTTTCCTATAGTGCCGGCTAGGTCTTAGCGCCGGACAACGATAATGCCTACAAAATACTGGGTGTCCGAAAAGTACAACTCCGCAGTGATAAAATACACAAAATTATGACGATAATTCCGAACGAGATCGCAGCATCACGTGCGATATGATAGCGCAAGGCTTGTAGTTCGTCTGATAACGTCTGTGGGGTACTGGTGAACGATTACAATCCCCTCACAGCCCACGGCCTGCAGACAGCCATTACCTATAGCACATTGCGGAGATAACTCCGGCAACTCTCCGCCGAGTGTTTTAACAGTATGCAGTGCCGTGTGCAGACATGTCTTCAAGCTGGTGATGGACATTTTCAGCATCTTCTATAGTTATCGCTGCACTGCAGTAACTAAAACTTCAAATTTTAGATCCACCCATTCCACTGCATATATTACTTCTTGGACAGCCAGTACACCAGCGCAATCTGCTCGTACGACTGATAGTTTATTTTTCTGAAATAATATGCAATCCCTTTACCTATCACGTTTCGCTGTTTAGGTGCAAATGGATATATCTCAGAAGTTAATATAAGCATATATTATAAAGCTCAGCTGACATCACTTGTATATAGTATGTCGAAGGCTCTTCGATTTAAGAGCACAAGATGCACCGGCTTTTCCTGAGGATTTAGTATCCGCATTAATGTTCAACCCGCGAGGTTCATCCCCACGACAAAGCACGTACCAACGTTACAGTAACGTTGGCACGTACCGAAGCAGTGCTATTTGTCACGGCAGTGCTGAGAGCAGTTTCGCGCCACCGTTGCAGGCGATGAAGTCTCACTATTCTCCATTCACTGGTAAAGCTAGAACTGACAAAAAAAAAGCTATAGAATTAATCTCTGTGAAGTTGTACAAATTGCTTCACCACTGACTTAAATGCACCGCTGATTTTTCGTTTCGTTTCCGTTAGGAGATCCAATGAATAGAGATAAAGGGAAGCAATCTTTCAGTAAGCAATAGACCGGAGTACTTGTTTCCTGGTCTACATGTCTACTTATAAGCAGGCGACATTTCTTTCACATCATTCATTATCATAACTTTTAGGTTTTCAGCGCACAAAAAGGGACGAGAGACAGAGGTACGACGTGGACGCAGCGGTACCTCTGTACCTCTTTCTCTCGTCCCTTTTTGTGCGCTAAAAACTTAAATGTTATGGAATACCAACATGCCCAAACCTACGCTCATTCACTATCATTTCGTGATAAAAATCAGTATATCCAAACCGTTCGAGTTTGCCTGAAAAGTGAAACACTTCACTCTCGAGGTACGTGCGCGCATCTTCGACGACTCAAATTTCGGAAAGAGCAGGGCCGTCAGTACACTGTGGCGATGACTCAGCGGTTAGCGCGTCTGGTTGCTGCACGCAACTATTCAGACCCCCAGCACTTGAATTCGTATACACGCTACACATCCGCAGGGCTGAAAAAGAACGAGTGTCTCCTCGACCACTGTGTCGATAAATCGGCGACAAGCGCTCAGCTCTTGCAGAGAACCGAAGATCCAAGAACATAAGGGGCGAATGAGGGCTATGCGATTTTAGAGCCCTGTGATGCGCGAAATAAGCACAACCGTTTAAGGCTGCGCTTCTAACGTCTTGCACGTCTGTGTGCGTTACCGCGCTTCTTATTCGCCATCAGGCAGTTGTACTAGCCTGCCATACTTGCTGTACTTCAACAATGCGGCGGTGCAAGAAAGAAAGAAAGAAAGCAAAGTACGGTGGCTTAGATTGACGACACGACAGCGACACAGCCATCTCGTGTCACAGCCATGCGACTGTCACGTGTACACATTCCTTTCTTCTTTATCATATACAGCGAAGTTGTTATTGGGACCAGACCCGCTCAGAAACTCATTGCTTTATGAAAAAAAAAGGAAACTAAACCACTCACGAAGTCTATATATTGAAGAAAAGTGTGGATTGTTAGTTGAAGTAAGCAGGCAAATCCTGAAATGTGTGGGTCAGTAAGGCGTCATATGAAAATTGTTACACCTTTGTTTTTGGCTTTGAGCAAGTGTCCGATAGCGTCATATTGCAGTTATCAGCTCTGCTTCCCGGTATCTCGAGACAACTCCATTTGACACCACATTTATGTTTACTAGAAACGGGGTCATGTCTAGTGCAAACCGTTGTCCAGTCGGAAACTTTAACGTTCATGTCCAAATTAAGAGGGTTGCAAATAATTACTGTACTCTCGATTTCTTTTTACACCCATTTTTTCTATCCAACGATGTTTGTAGTATGTTTCTACGGTTTCCCCGACGAACTAAACAATGCACATTGTTTATATTTGCTAAAAAGTAGCGGCAGAGAATAGATAATGTATTAAAGAAGTCCAAAGCGTATGGACAAATTACATACCTTGGCAGTAAATGATGTATGCAGACTATCCTTAGTGTCATAAGTGTGTTTTATGAAGAACGCAAAATTCATCGTGCTGCCCTGAGGGAACTGTGAACTACAGCACTGTCACATCTAGTGAAAATGGGAGGGAATGTTATGCCAAATATTCTCGAAAAGTCAAATGCATCTGGGTGAATTATACTGCACTTGTAAGATATCTTTACCAAGAGCCCGAACAGGTTACACGCCGGAAGATTTTAAACGGAACCAGTCATACAGTGGCGACGTTTTAACGTGTGTGATTTAATTACAGGCAACCGAAACATTTATTGCAACTGCTTGAAAGAAACAGTTTCCCTGAAAATTGAGTTGTGATTCTCGAGTCGCACAAATCCGTAGTTGTTTCTTTTCATTTTTCATACAGAAAGAATACAAGACGTCGAATGAAGGAAGGTGACCGCAAGAAGCGCGGTAAGACTCGCAGTTTCGAGCACATGCCGCCCAATCCAAAGCTGTAGTATATACAGACCTATCGCACACGACGCCCGCAGATACTCGCGCTCCTAGCGCCCCCTACAACGCCGCGCGGCGCGCGTCGGGACGAAAGGTCGCCGCAGCGTTTGGCAACCCTGCCCTCCCCCCCCCTCTACTTCCCGAAGCCTCGCCGTAACCCCCCTGGCGCTTTTTAAGTCCTCAATGACGTCGTCTTCGTCCTAAGACTCGGAGGGCCCCGAGAGTCAGCCGCCTGCCAGCGCCCAATGATGGAGAGGGCGGCGGCTCGCGCGTTTAGGACTCCTAAACGGCCGCGCCCAGCGAACGTCTGCCGCCGCTGCCGCCAGTGCTGGCTGACTCCCGCGTGCCCTGTCTGCCTGCTCGCTTCGCCCCCCCCCCCTCCTCCTCATATAATCCGGCGGCGGAGAGCGAGGCCCGAAGGAACAACGAACGACAGGGGACTCTGTTCCTTCGCAGCACAGAGCCTCCTGTAGTACGTATACACGTCCGTATAGAGTAATCCTGCAAGCAGCGACCGCGGTGGCGTCGGCCAGTCTCGCGGTCGTCCGCGTCGCGAGCAAACAAAACCGGGAGGGGGGCACAGCGGGTCGCCGGCCCCCGCCGCGGCGCCCGTCGTTGATGCCTTCGCTCCCGGCGTGTGTGCTGCGCGCGCATATGCATGCAGGTTACGTATACGTACGCACATGCGAGGGCTATACCAGCGCCCGCGGGTGCGGTTATACACACTGCGTCAGAGTAGCCGAGATTTGCGCTTTATTCCGGGAATGGGTCTGTCGTCGCCCCCTTATCGCGAGCCTTCGCTCTTACCACTGGAGTGGCGTGATTGCTGACTTAGCGGGGTCGCATGCAGTACGGCTTTTGCGGTTTGAAAAAGATGGAGCGGCGGATCTGTTGCCCGTGTGTATGTATACACGGGCATGGAATGACGGAACATTTGCTCCAGCTTCAAAGCGGTGTACTGAGACGAGGCGGGGAAGATCGAAAGCTGCATTCGTGTCTACACTTGCCTCCAATCCAGACTGCTAATTTGCCTTCGAAAACAAACTGCGTTTTCCCGTATATATTGCTGAGGCAGCCATAATGCACGACCATATATGGAGGCGCGTGCGCATAGTGCTTCAGGCAGCCTACATGGTCTGGACAGCCCTGCTCATACGTAAATTACAAAACGAGAGTACGCGTGACCGCTCTGTTACGACGTTGCGCAACGACTGACCGCTCTGTATCTGAGCCCATTGGCTGCACTCATATAAAAGTGACTGCCGGTGTTCTTGCAGAGGCCTGGCGGCATGCAGCAACGCCACAGGTTAATACAACGCTTCATCCAACTTAATGATGACGATGGTGGCTATTAAATTCAAATTTCATCGCCTGTGAAGCGTAGCGGCTACAAACAGTCACCATATATATGCCTGTAACAATCCCCGTTCTATCAATCTCTTTTCTTCTTAGAGTAGCTGTCTACAGGAATGTATCGCGGGTCCAATTCTCTGCATTTCGTATCATACGCTTCTCTGCCTACCACCCTCATATCTTGTACGCTAATAGAGAAATGACCGTTTTGTTCCAAGAAAAACACCGTAGATTGATAACGTCGGTGACATCGTTCGCATCGTGCGCATTATATTTCGCGGATCATCGAGTCCGTGAATGGAAAGAATACAGAATTGCAAATTTCTTGGAAGAGGCAATCACTGCCAACAAAACTGCATGGAGCTTTTTTTTTTTCCCCAAGAACGCTGTACTGATCACATAGGACTCCGTTCACTGCTCCCATGTCGTATGCACGTATACCTTAAGCGATATCCACGCCAAATTTAACGTACGCGGAATATCATGACTATAACGTGTGATCGATATCACGGATCGGCTAGCGTTTCGACTAGCAGACTGCTTTGATCACGCTAAAGTGCGGGTAGCTGGAAAATGACTCGGACATGAATAAAAATAATTTGTCAAAATGAGGGATGTTGGACACAGCGGGGAGTCCCCGTGTGTAGATTGCGTTCAGTCACGGCTTGTTACAAAACAACTCGCACTAACGACATCATCATCGCACTCGCTTCAATCATTCTGAAGATACGGCTTCTTTCGGTAAAACTGACTGTGTTCCAGGTGTAACTTGTCTAACATATAGATACACAAGCGAGACAGCGGGCATACAGACCGAGCGAAACGGCGCGTCTCCGTCATGGTTAAGCGCGTCGAAAACGCATCGGGCGGAGATTCACCGTGTCGTTTGTCGGCCGTAATAGACACAATGTACACAAGCGACGACAGATTAACATCGCGTCCGCATGGTTAGGCCGAGCCTATCTGGTAGCTGCTCATACGTAGCGCTACTACACACACCATATTATACCAGTAATTACCGCCTCTCGTTTCACTTCAGATGACCACCTGGGAACGGTAAAAGATGGGAGGAAAGAAAGAGTTCAAGCCAAGCGTGTTATTTCACCGCAGATGTTGCCAGGTCTCGCGTGCGATTGTCGCGACACCTGTGAACGCAAAGTCCGCCGATCTTTCGTGCACACGTTTGCAGGGGACGACCGCGTCCTCCTCCGTTATTACACAGTGTTCAATCCGCGAAAACTAACCGTTCCATCTAAATTACGACAGGCATACCGACCGACGTTCTGTGTTCCCCATAGGAAAGGGAAACGAGGGGGGGAGAGTTGGAGGGTGGATGTGGCGGGAGTTCAGCGAGCGGTCGAAAGCAAAGATGGTCGTCTGCTGCCACTGCAAGCAGACGAGCAGTAATGAGCAAGAGAAGCGAGGCAAGGCAGGACCAGTCCGCTGGGAAGGGCGCGGGAGAGGCGAAAAAAGAGAGATTGAAAATTGCGCGACTCGTATTTAGATGAGCTGCTGGCCGGTTGGGTGACTCAGAAAACGGTCGCCGGCGCCGCTTGTCAAGCGTCGATGATTGAGCTGTACACGTTGAGAGCTGGCGCGCGCGCATGAAATGACTGGCGACGCCGCGTGTATGCGAGTATAACTCGTCGCGCGCTCCGACAAAGTTGTCTTGTGACAAGGTGGTTATTTTTTCTACTACTATGTTTCTTTTTCGTTGTAGGCCGACTGCTCGAAAGAAGTTTGTTGCCGCCAGGCAAAAGCGACATCTCATTTAGACAACAGATCTAGGAAAGGTCCTGTAAGGTATGTTGATGAGTTATGCTATAGGAATATTCTTGTAACACGTTTTATTTCATTCATTTCTTTCTCTTTCCCATGCATTCACTTTCAAGTTTACAACAGTAACGATTATGTCGGCCCAGCCCTGTCTCTTTTTTTTTTTCGCTTTCTTGTGCCTTGTGGTGTTAGTTTTCAATCACTACAGTGCAAAAAAAATGGGGGGTGCGGACTCACCAAACACCAAACAAGTTCGTCCAGCTTTGTTTGTTACCACCATATATGCCGCATCATAATTTCTTTCAATATATATATATATATATATATATATATATATATATATACAGGGATCTTATTTTATTTCTCTTTCATTGAAACACTACGACAGCAATCGTCTCGCTCAAGGTCTTGGAAGTGGAGAGTTTCCACTATAAACAACTATCTCTTGACGCGCTATCTTGCGCATGCGCCAAACTATAAATCCAAATATTGCCTACAGCGAGGACATCTTTCCGGCCACTAATAGAAGAGCACTAACAGCCTTTCTCACAGAAGCTGAACATATGAACCTCTTCCCCCCCCCCCCCCTCTTTTTCTTATTTGCACTGAGATTAGATTAATTGCGGTACGTGAATAGACTACAGGCTTGTTCAGCTAAGCACATGGAACGAAGTGTGCACCGCTACCAGCTATCTGCTTACCATGAAAGTGTATTTTTATGCGCAGAGTAGTAATCCGGCTATTCAACCTTACGCAGGCTGACATTCAAATTAAACAGTTATACTAAGACATCTCGATCGCGTGCTTCTGCGAGCTAACGTTTCCAAAATCTGTTTTACAGACTTCCTAAACAAGTCTCTGAAAGAGACAAGAAGAAAATGAGGAAACGAAAGAAACAAACAATAAAAAAAACAGGTAAGATATATACCTTAAGCGTACTTCCACGCAGTGAAAATCGTGTTACTTCCTCGCAAAAAAAAAAGCCCTCCATTCTGATATTTCTCAACCTGTTTTATATGATTTCTGACTCACCACAGTCACCAAGTTATTAACCAGGTGCTCGTTAATAAGCTAATGCGACCTGCAGATCCTAAAACAGCGTCATCGCTGAAAGGGATCTCGTTGTTGCGACTTATAAGGAACGTATATCTTATAGGGGGGACAGAACAGGCTGCAGCATTGGCCGTCATTTGGCACCTATAACCAGAGCTTGGTGAGCTGTTGTTGCGGCTAACTCTATCACAAGTGTTTTCCACGCATTAGAAAAGCTGAAATGACGATTACATCTTCACACGGGTGCTTCATTACCCTTATTTGGCGTTACGTTTTTCCCCGCTTTTCTTACAGATGCATTTTTTTTTCCTTTGTATAAGTTCACTTCTATGTCGTAGTATGCGGCTCCGCCCCCGTCTCAGGACGGCGGTCTGCCTAACAATCAGATCTTGGTTTTGGCACGTAAGACACCAGAGTTTAGTTTAATTTAATTACTTGGGGAGATCTTACCAAACCATGCTAGGATCTCCGGCCGGGCAAGTCCTCCTGTTAGAGAAGGAACGTTCTGTATGAAATTACACGTGCTCGAGATTATTCGTCAAACACCAAGTAGAATACGAACACTTATCGCAACTGTAACCGGATACTATTTGAAGGCATGCTACATATAATGAACGAAGCTAATGTAGAGTCGAAAAAATATTTCAAGCAAGGTCCACGGATCATTTGGGGATGCTTACCGTCGCTAATGCGATCGGCATTCAAGTGGTACTTCATTCACGTACTTTGGAGATAGGAGATATGCTACTCGATAACGTATCGTCATTGTTTTCTTATCGCGCAATCCGGTTTAGAGGCCACTAAAGTGACACAGACACCGCCGAAACGCGCAACGCACGAGCCGTGTATACTGCAGCTTGGCTCCTCTCCTGCGCTTTCCTCTGGACGCGTTGCGCCATCCAGCGGCGCGCACGCGAAGCCCCCTCCTTTTTTTGCATGGCCTCCGAGATTGCATTGGCGGCGCACCGGTGCGTGCTAACGCCGAGATTTATTCCATCGTCGACCAGCCCCTGAACGTGGCCGAGCTGGTACAGCATCGGTCCACTGTGCGCGGGGATGCAGTCTCGATACCGACGAGTGCCAAAGTTTCTGAAGTCCCTCTATTTATTCGAAAGACCATTGGGTTTAAAGACGCTAGAAACGTGATAGAAACCGTAAAGTGTCGGAAGTTACAGCTAAGAATGCTAACCGCATTAAAACCGATGCCGGCCGCGCGCAGAACCAGGCAGCCAACTTCGAGGTGGCGAGGGCGAAGCGATCGACGCTGTCGATTCGATAGCACTAGAGCGCTATATTCTTGCACTGCGCTTTCGTTGAGTTTGTTGCCTTGACTAAAGTTGTTCAAGTATATATCTTAGATACAAATATTATTTTAAGAAAGCGTTAAAATGTGGACGCAAAGATATAGTAATGATATTCGTTGGTGCATTGAAGTGCTAACACGTAAGCCACTATATGAATGAAGTTTTGCTAGTTTTCTTTCGTTGTTGGGGTGGGGGGGGGGGGGTCGCCAGGTGGTTAAAATCAATTTGGAGCCCTTCCCTACAGCGTCCCTCCTCATATAACCTACTGTTCCGTTCTGAAACGTTAAACCCCATAATTTTTCTAATTACCTTCTAAATGTTCATTCGCCCCCTCTCCCTCCCCTTCCCGCACCGGCACATGCTTGCCCACAAACGTTCGCCCACGCACGCACACCCCCAATCAAAAGCCTAAATACCTATATACTATCTTAAGTTGCCGTCTTTTATTACAGCTACGCACCCGAAAAAAATTGTAACCGCCACCAACGCAAGGTGACTACATCTCTTCTTTTTTTAATAAATAAGATAACACGTATTTGCACCTCTGCAACAAAAATGACACTTCCCGTTAGGGCCGCATAACATAACGTTGATATATGAAGAACAAAATACAAGTGACAGAAGCTTAACAGCAGGTTGATTTCGAGAACAGCCTGCACAGCTCGACGCCAAGCAAGCAAGCACAAACTTGCCAGAGGCGTAGGCCACAGACCGCGAGCAGCGCCGGTTGGCCTCGCAGAAGCGGCGGCGGCGGCAAGCGCATCACCAACGCCTGCACCAGCTCTACACCGCGATCTCCACCGCGCGCGGTCACCCCTTGGGGCTCGCCTCGTCGTCGATCGACGCCCGCGCCACGCCATAGCCACCGTTGCTGCTCTGCGGCGTCCTGGCCGTCCAAATTAGCCGTCAGCGCCAGTCGGCTCTGGCGCTCGTTCTCCCTTCCCCCGACCTTCCCCGCACCCTCATCTGAGACCCAGCGGCACGCTGTTGCCGCGGTGGTGATGAGGAAAGCGGGCCCGGAAAGAGAGGGCGGGCCGGGCAAGGCCAGCTCCATTTGCACGCGACAGCGGGCCTCAGTTTTCCGTGCCGCTGACTCGCCAGATTAGTCCCAGAGCAGCACGGCAGCGGGCCCGGCAACGAAGACGACGACAGCCGACACGCGCGTGCGCGCGCGCGCTATAGGGGAAAGCGCCAAGCGCCACGAGCCCTCAACGCGCACGAAAGCCGGGGTCCGCTTTCCCTTGCTGCTGCTGCCGCGACTGCCGTTGCTTCTGCTGTAGCAGGCAGGCAGGCAGCAGCCGTCGCAGCTAACATCAGCTAAGCAGCAGAATAGCAGCTCTAGCCCCCTTCCCCAACGCAGCCGAAAGCAGGCGCATCGGAGCGTGCGCGCGCAGGCGCGCAGACCCAAACCTTGCCGAGGCCTTCAGAAGCCATTGCGTTTCCCCCCCTCTCTCTCTTCTTTCCACCTCTTTCTCGGAACCCTTCTTCCATCGCGCCAGCGGTGCTGCGCAAGCCTGCTCCCAAGAGCAGAAGCAGAAACAAGTTGGCGCAATTAAAGAAGGAAACAAGGCTCGCCTGCTGCAGCCAGCAGCCAACCACCCACTGTACTTCCACGTCCCGCCTTTCGCAGCACCGCGCAGAGCGAGTGGACTCTCTGCCACCCCATCCGCCACCGCGTTATTGTTTTCGCTTCTGGGTTCTGCTGTTTGTTCTCGCGCGAAATCAAGGAGAGAACGCTGCATGCAAGGGACGCCCGAGGCGAAAGGGTTGCCAGCGAGTGGGCGCGCGCGACGACATTACGACGGCAGCGGATGAGCGGAATTACGCGAGAACGAGGAGCAAGAATCACCGGGGCGCCCCTTCTCGCCGCTGTTCGAGCCAAACTTTCGAAATTGTCGGCCCTAATGCAGCGTCGGGAGAGGGGGGACGAACGGCAGGTCGCCGCCCGGGGATGTCGCGAGAATGGGCGTCGAAATGGTTTTTGTAACGCTTCGCATCGGCCGGTACTCGCTCTGACCGCGGAGGGCTAGTGTCCGTTTCGTTCACATAAAGAGGTACGTCGCAGCGACAGAAAAGGGGCTTCCCCGCAGTAAACGTAATCATGCAGTGAAACAACCGTACCGGGAGAAGAAAGAGCAATAGGGACAGAGAGGAGAGTCGGTTCGCAGGTGGCGAACATCTGTCCCGTTCAGGAAGTTGTTTAGGGAACGAAAAGAAAACTAATAAAAAGACTGTTATTCAGATGCGCAAGGAACGGGGGAAGTTAATTTTTCGGAAACGCAGCAGTTAAGCGCGGTATTCCCAACGAAGCGATCGTTGGTGCGGATGGCGAAACTGATTCGACGTCTCGCTGGCTAACTTTGCTTGTTCTCCGTAACTCGTAAGCGCATCGAATAGCTTGCTTCATTTGCTGTCATCATTAAAGCTCCTCTCATTCAAAATGCTTTCAAACCTCTGACATTTCCTCTCTCTCTTCCACATTTTTCTTTCTTCCTTCTTGGGCTGAATCACAGATGATGTTTAGAAGCTCTCTGAATCACATTGTGCAACGACAGCAGCGTTTCTCATTATTTCACAAGCGTGGAATAGCACTTAATCAGCAAAGGCATAAATAAAAGCAGAATAACTTAATACCGCTCTGATAAGGCTACGATGATTTTTTTTTTTTCAGGAGGCTTTGGCAAAGACGAGAACAATTGCCTTGTAGGCGCCATCGTGAACACAAAGATTTATGTTGGTGTCACATGTTTTAATTGGTCGCACTTTAATTGGCAAATTAGCAGGTATTATGAAGTAATGCTAATTTCTTCCAAAGGATTTCCCCGTGAAATTATTGTGTGACAGAACGACGTTGGTACGAGAAATGATTAAAGTTCAAAAGCTTGTGCGTAGCTCAACCGCTACAAAGGTGCCCAAACGGTATTTCCGTGACATTAAACATGTATTTTACGGTGGACTGTCTATTTCTTAGCAAAACACAGCGAGGAGTACATGAGAGGATGACTGAGAATTTACGCCCAATCGTCTTTTGATGCAACAACAAAATAAACCAAACTGAAGAGCGTACAAAAGACAAGGAGAATGCCGACTCTCTACCCTATATATGGTTTCATGGTAAAAGATAGGTTCGCATTGTCTGCGTGATAAGAATACAAGACTGTCGTATTAAGAATAATTACACTTCCCCGTCCCAGCGACTTGGGGATTTTTCGCACTTATTAGTTTACTTCTTCACCGGATAGCTGTTGACTTCCTTCACTATATGGAACATGAGTTCATTGCGACCGCAATGAATAATTAATTTGATTACCTCTTGTTACGACCAGTTCAAAACGCACGCCCCTACTTTCTGCAGCAGGCTGACCACATCACGAAAAAAAAAATTACCGACGATTACGTTACTTCCTAATGCGAAATTTGAGCGCAGCAAATAAGCTGTTTCACCTTTTCGATAGATTGAGGCAAAGAAATCGAGCAACACATGTATGCGCTATCACAGAATTTTTTTTTTATTTTTCACACGTATTCCTTTAACAAAGACTCCACTAACAGTTCTTGACAGTCATGAAGGAAGCTTTGTGGTCGGAGAAATAGACTGATATATGTTCGACTTGGTACACCAATGCTTGATTCTCAAAGACGAGATCTATACAAGTGCCTCGCGAGGTTGTCACAGCCGTGGGACGCGTTACGAGCGAGAGGAACGGGATGTTCTCCCGCATAAGTGTTAGGAAATTGCTGTTTGTCTTTATGTCAACATTAAAGTCCCCCACTACTAACATCGGTGTGGATCGATGGACGGTTAATGCGAGTTGCAGGAAGTGCACGACGTCTTTCGTGAGTGCGGTAGTGGACTCACGAAAGCGGTATCAGTCGGTCGCTGCTAGCGCTGGGGGGATGAAAGAGGGGCGGAGCTGGTTACGAGGCCGACGACAACGCCGACGACGACGCGAAACCCAGGAACGGACACCAAAGAGCCATTTGTGTAGCCAGCCCTCCTCCACAGTCTCTCCTCCTCCCTTCCATCATCCTCCCTCGCCCGGAGAGCCGACAGCGCGCATGCGCGGCGGCGGAGCAGATTCGTCGGCGAGCTGGTTACGAGGCCGACGACAACGCCGACGACGACGCGAAACCCAGGAACGGACGCCAAAGAGCTGCGCTCTAAAACAAATGAAGGTCGCGGTCATGTGCTACCGCATATACTATTGGCCGCGAGATCGAGCAGAGTCGCCGCCTGGCGGGCACTGGCTGAACCACGGATGGTGTGGATTGCGCCGCGCTTCGTTTGCTGAGCCACACGTGTTCACACGTGCGTGTTCGGCATGTGTAAATCTTTAAAGACCAATTCTGCCCTGGTGGTAGCGCAGTCGGAAATGCTGCTCTGCATTTTTTTAACGATGTACAGAACCATTTAGCCCTGCACTGTCGACGCTTGCCCTGTGGTAAGATCAATGAATGCCCATGTCGAGCGCGCTACGTGCGATCGTCGCACCCTCCGCTCGCCATAATCACAATGTAAGTTCACTGTCACTTTGTATTTCGAGTAAACCACAGAGAGCGCTTTGCCTCATTTTTGAGACATCAAGTGGTCACAACGACGCGTGAATGTCGTGCTTTAGCTACTTGTCACGATGTGCTGATCACTCCGGAACCTCGCAACTTGAACGAGGTGGCGGGCGTCTGTATCACTAAGTAGCAAAAAATGAAAAGAAAAAAGAAAGAAATTGCTCTCATGTACAGTGCCGTACACTGCTGTGTAGAGTGCGCGGCAGCAACCGGCTTTGCTCTGCCAGACGATAACTGGCGGCAGCTGCTGGGTCCGAGACAGTATGCCCAGGGGCATGCGCGGCCTAACAGACATGCAGAACTGCTTTTGACGAGTCGCGACGTTGAAAATATCCTTTGTTTGCCATAATCAGCACTCGGTCTGAGAGTGCTTGCAGCACGGCAAATGCCATAGGATGAAGCGTATGGGCTGATAACGCATGCCGGTCCTTTCGCAACAAATGAAGCGTGCTCGATCACGGACTGTTCGAGATAACAAAGGCGCTTACGAACATAACCGCTGGTTAAATGCAACGCGCGCAAGTCTACATGTTTATTAGGCCGCGCATGCTCCTGGACACGCTATCGTGGACCAGCAACCGCCTGCAGGTGTCGTCTCGCAGAGCAAAGCTGACCGTTCGCGCGCTCTACGCAGCAGTGAGCGGCACTGTACATACAGCGCCATACACTTTATATTACGATAATTGAATTATGATACTTGCGATGACTGCATAACTATAAGTGTTCATTTAATATATGCTTTTGATGCCACTCGGGTGAACTTACTCCGCCTCGGCAGTAACGCGTGGGCGTTTGTGCGTTAACTAGCTGCTAGAAAATGAAAGCTAAAGTATGGTATTATACGACGATCATGAGTGACAGTGGTTTCTAGACGAGGGACGTCATAACACTGAGTTGAACGGCAGTTACTACAATTTCATCTCGCTCCTCGGTGTGGAGTCGTTAGCTTGATAAAAAGCAGAAGCCATTATTTGCTCAACTAAAACAACCTGATGATTTCAGCCTCTCAGATAATTGCAATCTTACGCGTAGCCATGAACGACAGCTTCGTGCCTAAATGACTCGTTTTTAGTGTTATACTGCGATGGAAATAATATCTTCTGAAACAACCTGGCGATCCCACTAAAGTTTTGTTACTCACAGTGGCCGGGCTTGTATATATATAACTGAACTGCTTAACTGTTTGAATTTCGCAGTATCGAATTAAGAAAGAAAGAAAGAAAGAAAGAAAGAAAGAAAGAAAGAAAGAAAGAAAGAAAGAAAGAAAGAAAGAAAGAAAGAAAGAAAGAAAGAAAGAAAGAAAGAAAGAAAGAAAGAAAAACGGAGATGTATGCCTACAATTGCTGATGTAAAGTGCGCTTTAACCTGCTACTGTAACTTCGTTGTACAGGGACACATACTTCTTTTTTTATATAACCAGTTCAAGAGTCGTATAGCGAAAGCGGTATTGATTAGGCTGCGCAGAAGTTTTAGCTGACCAGGCGGAACGCCAGCCAAACATACAGAAAAGGCCTCGAGGAAGTGGCGAAACACAGAGTGCTTTGCTGAGCGCTGCAGTCCCGTACCAGAGAACGAGTTCATCGCGACGATCGTCGAAGATCGGGATCACGATTCGGCACGCTTTCCATTTCGCACTGCCGCCTCTGTCCTGGCTCAATTTCTAGCCATACTTTCGCGTTTTGCGCAAGAAACCGTATATACCACCGGCTGTCGGGCGCCATTTTATTCACCGACGGCAGTAAATGTCGGTGATGGTGCATGCAACGACCCAACTCCCCACTCGGGAGCGGGTGATTTGAATGACATTATAGAGGTATGTGGACACTTCAGATGCGATTATTTCTTGATCTAACTCTTTTATTGACACAATACAAACGCTGCGAGGTTTCTGCAATGTTATTTTAGGTCTACGTTGACTTTATATTTGTCTTTCGAGTCCCGTTAAAGGTGAAACAGCTGGCTAAACGCTGCGACGTTTCTCCGACGAGGCAAATAGTCATGCAGAAGCGCAAGTTTTGTCTCGGTCGTCAGCTGGTCCGTGCTACAACCGTAACTTTGACCAGGGGCCGAGTATTTGGCGCGGTGCCCTTGACTCGTAGCAGAGGGAGAAAGTGAGTACGGTGACAAACGGCCAACAGCGCGCGCTCTTTCTCTTTCTCTCTCCTCTCGTATCGATCCTTGGAGAAATGTCCTATACGTGTGGCTTGGCGAACGCGTTTAGACCCTCCTCGCATAAGTCATCTCACGAGAGAGCGGAAAAGGAGCTCAGTGTGTTCACGCCGACCTGTCCCCTTGAGCTACGGTAGAACACCAGCGGGAGCAAAGAGCGAGGAGAACGGAGAAAATTTCTTCCACGCGGTCAGCGACGGAGCAGTCCTTGAACCGCGAAATCTGAAGTGCTGTTACGAGATAGTCCCCGCGAACGTTCGACCGAATTCGCGTGGCATAGCAAAGTCATAACGTCATGAGCGCCAAACTTGTTTGTTGCTTTAAAATGTCCCCCGATAAGGACTGAGAGGCATAATTCGGTGTATAGGTATAGTGCACGAAGAAAATTAGGGTAAAGGGAAGAGACGGGGAAACAGATGTCATTTACAGCGAAAGTTGTGCGTGACTTACCTACCGTAGTTTTTTCGGCGTCCAGCAACAGAAACGGACTTATCGATTGCTAACAAACTCATACGAGTGCAGTTAGGCAGCGCAGATGTCAAAATGCGGAACAGATTAGAACGCTCGCCTTGAACAATAGCGTCACGTCAATGTTATCGCAGTATATAAGCAGGAGAGGTATCGGCGCTAAAAAGAGCTGCGTTATCGATGTGGTGGACACGTACAGTTCCTACACCCGAAGAACAGCATGCGTATGAGGAGCGCCGGTGCGAAACGATCACCGACGAAGACGAGTTTTTGTCATTTCTTTTTTTTTTTGCTATGCATTAAGGCAGGCCATTTCGAGAGAAAAAATATTGATGGCTGATGAGTGCGAATCGCCTTTAGACACGTAAATTTGGTCTCATACTTAAGAGAAATAAAAGGAGGGAAAGAAGTGTATACTCCATTCTCCCATCCCGTGACAAACCTTTTGAAAGCCTTGTAATTCATTTCAAGCGCTGGAAGTCTGGATCTCGAGCTAAAGAGTAAACGACAAAGCATTGAAAAGGCTTCCTAGCCGACGGACTTCTGACCGTTCACTTTAACCCCGACGTAGTGGCGTCGAAAGCAACCACGTATAGGACCGATTAGTAACTCCGACTGATGGGGTCTAACCGTGCTTCTAATCGTGTGGATAAGAAAGGAAGCCATATTAAGGAGCGACAGAACGCTCAAGGCAGGGGAAAAGTCACGAAGAGAAGGAAGACGAATGACACTTAGTGAAGCTTAAAGTGGGCCGAACAAAATTAATAGTACAGAGCAGCACTTCGTGTAGGATAACTAATCGAACAAGAAAACTAAAGAAAAGACAACAAATTTCGGGAATCGAGGACAGCGCAGAGACGCCAGCGAAAGACGAAAGACTGTCATCTGGACGGTCGCCAAGCAGGGGTGCCATTCGCCCGTTTAGCTCAGGCCTGTCAGTCAGTCGAACAAAAACGATAATAAGAAGAAGGGACAAGTAAACCAAACAATAAGTGCGAAACGCTAGAAAAAGCCAACACCGGCACCAAGAGCAAAGTGTAAAGGGCAACCAACTATGCCTCGCTGAGGACAATTTTTCGTGCGACCATGCGAGTGTATACGAGGACACGAAGTTGCAAAATTATCTGTCCCAAATGCTCATCTTTTCCTTTTTGCTTCTTGTCTGACGCGAGCGTAGCAGCAAAATAGTTCGTATAAATGACTTGTCTCGTCTATATATATATATATATATATATATATATATATATATATATATATATATATATATATATATATATATATATATATATATATATATATATATATATATATATATATATATATATATATATATATATATATATATACGTTCAACATGTGAGTGCCTAGTGCGAATGTAGTAGCGTATAGTAAACGGAGAATTATATATAGACCCCTTTATTCTGACCAGTTCTTTCCTCCACACTTCGTTTTGCTCAAGAAGCTCGACGCCTTTTGCTGATTTCTACGAATTACGTCCTCCCCACGGTTGTAACCATTTTAATAACGTATAGCGCGTTTCTGCGACACGGATTCTGATATCTAAGAACGGCGGTCAGAATCGTCGCGTCGGAGTGGCGAATGATTCTAGACGCTCATTTAACGCGCTGACCTCTCTTGTTACTCCGTCGTTTGTCACCCTTCGTTATTTCTAGAACCGACACTTTTCTTTCTTTTTCTTTCTTTCTTTTTCTTTCTTTCTTTTCTCTTTTTTTTCTTTTTATGAGCCCCGATGCTCCCGATAGTCTGGAGGTTGTCGCCGTGGTCTTGACCCACTACACTCACAAGAGAATGTTCGCCTCTCCCTTAATTGTTGTTCGCCACTTGTCTGGTTGGTCTTTCAAAGACGGTTAGGTGGTTGTAGCCACACGTCAGTCAGAATATCAGTATATAGGGACGACATTCGTTTCTGGGTTTCAAGGTGCGAATGCCTGGCCCAATTAACACAAAAATTTCAGTTAATTTTTTTTAAAATTTAATTCTGGTCGATTTGTCAACATTTATGAACCCGAAAACACGGACGTATGGGGCAGTTCGCTGTAAACAAAGCTGAACAAGGGATAACAAGAACAAGCGATGAAAAAGAAAAACTTATCTCAAGTACATCAGTGCTCGTATTATTAATATTACGAGAACAAAACACTTCGTCAGCATCTTGTCACCTTAATTGAAACATTATAGCTCACATTCCTAAAACATCCTGGATTTTTTTTTCTGGAACAAGCGATAACTAAACATGAATAAACAGCCTCACTTAGCGCTGGTTAACTGTAATACGATTTGCATTACAGCTGCAGCTTAGCGGCAGCCATGACCACGCAAGCTAAAAGCGGCAATTTTGGGAAACGAAACAGTGTCAAAGGCAGGCGAACGCAGGCTGGGCATAAGCCTTGATAAGTTGCACCACCTGCTCCAGAAAAACCTTACATAGAGAAGAGGAACGCGAGAAAGAAAAGCTGAATAAATACCGCAGACAAAACCAAGAAAAAACCCGGTGTCGCCGCGCTCGACGATATCTGCGATGCAGATGTCGTGCCTGTGCACACAGCCACGACCGCGCACAACGTCGCTGTGGACAGTTCACGTGCAAACCAAGAATCAACGAACCCGCGCTGCATATTAGAAGGTATACACGAGCGTTTGTTCGCGTCCTTGCACTATATGGCTTGCCGTATAGGGAGCTCGCGGTTGAGGCGGCTGGGGGGCTAACTACACACGGGTTCCACGGCGGCGCGGCCATATTTGCATACCTCCAGAGAGCGGCCGGGGAAAGTCGGACATTAATTATTCGTCAGGAAGCTAATTAGCTGGGTGCCCCCCCTCTTCCCATCTCCAATCGGCACGCCGTGGCATGTGCCGCACCGGGGCAGAAACGCCGCACGAACACCCGACCAGAGCGCCCTCTGCCGCGTTATACCCTCCTCAAACTCCAGGCTTCCGCGACCAAACTTAGCGCGCTCGGAGTTCACCGCGCGGACTGGAGCAAACATTGCTTTGCAGCCAGAGCCGCATGGAGAATGGACCGCGTTTTCAACCAAGGGGAAGGTGGGGGGGGGGGGGGTTGCAGCGCCTTCTTTCGCGCATTCCGAGGGGGACCACGTATAACTGGATCCAATTATCCGCGCTCTCCGCACACGTGCCTCGCGAAAGCATCGCCGTCCGTCCGTCCGTCCGTTTGGGATTACGCGCGCAATCCCACGACGCGCACGCGATGGGAACACACTGTTTGTAGCGCACTCACGCATGCACGATCCCCGCGGCGCAGGCGCCCTGCAGCAACGCGGGCGCGCGCACACACGCACGCTTGACATTCGCCGTCGTCAAAACTCGTGCCGGAATGCGTGCACTTGTCACGCGTGCGATGGCGTAACGAAAGTGTGTGTGCGCTCATTGTTAGCAACTCTTTCCCTCCGTCGGCGGAATCCTGTGCTATATATGCCGGCTTCAGTGCGCTTCTTTTCTGCAAGTTGCTTAACTTCTGAAGTTCCAGAGGTTGTTTGGAAACAGGACGCACCAATTGGCGACTAAGAGGCGGAGCGTTATAGGAGGCTCAAAGGGAGCAACTAGCATCGACAAGGAAAGAAACACGTATCGTCGATATTCTAGCTGATATTACCAGAAAAGAGCGTAGCTTGCATCATGGCCAGCTCTGCAATAACATGCAGACCGCCTTCCAGCGGTGCTATAAGCCTATAGACTGTGACACAACTTGTGGGTTTGTTTCAGACTCTTGTGAGCCCCCGACAAAGTCACTCGGGCTCTTCAAAGTTAAACGGACAGCAGTTTTAATGGAAACGCTATGCTAGCTGTACGCAAGATCTGCTTGCACGGGTGGTGTATATGCGCTTTGGCGGCCGCAATTGTTGAGAAAAAATTGGGGTTGCCAAACGCATAATTAGCAAAAATATTTTAATAAGTTTTCTTGTTATCGTGATTGCGGCATTTGTTTAACCAGAAATCTTAAGACGATCGTATTTGTAGGCAACTTCACTTTGCTTGATTCTACTGTGTGCAGCGCTTCTGTTGCGAGATATCCATCATCAAATGTGAGATTCACTCAGATCATTTCGCATTCGCGGGCATGGACCTCTACAGAACGTCAAACCCTCGTTGTGACGTATACTTTACTGCGTGTAGCCTACATTGTGTGCAAGCTGCACTCGTGCTATCGGCTGGCGAAATCATTTAACGACTGACTATTTGCATTCCTCGCACGTTCACGTTCCCGCATGGCTTGACTTGTCGGGATCCACGCCCCTGAATCCGAAATCAGCTGACTGAGTGTCAAATTTGATTATGAATGTCTCGGAAAAGAAGCACTCCAGCAGAATGAAACAAAGTGAAGTTGCCTTCAAAAATATTATTTTCTTGGCGTTTCCCAATAAATAAACACTATTGTAATAACGTTACCCCAACCCAGGTTTCTATACGTACAAACACCTTGGCATCTGTATTAATCGGAACCTTTCCTGACAATTAAGCTCACGTTGACCACATAACTAGTTATGCTAATCGTACTCTCGGTTATATTAAACGCAATATTAGTCTAGCTCCCGCCAACTTAAGAGCTTTTACTTTATAAAGCATTAGTTAGGTTCAAGCTTGAATATGCATCTGTCATTCGAAATCATCATATCGGTTCGTTTAATCTCAGCATAGAAGCCATTTGGAACCGCGCAGCACGTTTCATTTTGTCCAACTACTCGCGCACAGCAAGCGTCCCTTTAAGAAGTGTAATCTTAATTTACATAACCTTTGACTTTGTCGTAAGTTCTCGCGTTTCTGTCTGTTTGATAAAATCTCTCATTACAATCCTACTTTAGGCGGCTCTCTTTTGTTACCACCATTTGTACATTTCTTCCAGAAACGATCATCATTCTAAAATTTATGTGCCATGTTGGTGCACTAACCTGCCTTTCAAATATTTCATCCCCACAACGAGCGCTGACTGGAACGACCATTCCGATTTTATTGCTTCGATTGTCAATGCCTACAAAGTAAAAAAAGCCCTTATTAATAATTTGTTGTAACCCAACTGTGCTGCTGAAGTGTGTTTTTGTTTTCACACAAGACAGTCCCCTCTGGAGTGTATCGTGCCCCAATGGAAAATAAATAAGTAAATAAATAAATAAGTAAATAAATGATCTATAATCGTGATAGCGAAACGTGAATTAAGAAGTTTTGTTCATTAAGCGTTTGATGTCTGTAATTTCTCGCGAAAATTGACCGCCAAAGCGCATAAACCACCTGTGCAAGCCCACATGTATTCCTACATGTGCGCTCTCTCTCTCGGTGTGTGTGTGTGTGTGTGTGTGTGTGTGTGTGTGTGTGTGTGTGTGTGTGTGTGTGTGTGTGCGTGCGTGCGTGCGCGCGTGCGTGTGTGCGTGTATGTACGTGTGTGTGCGTGCGTGTGTGTGTGTGTGTGTGTGTGTGTGTGTGTGTGTTTGTGTGTGTGTGTGTGTGTGTGTGTGTGTGTTTGTGTGTGTAGGGGGGGGGGGTGTTCCGGGGTCCTGTCTTAGACTGTGCAGCGCTGTTCGCAGCAACGTTATTCCAACCAACCCCAACGCAATCCCCAATCGACTGATCGCCCCGCATAGCTGTGCGTGTGAAAGCGCACATCGACCCACTTGCCGTACGGCTTCGTGCTGTGGGAAACAACGTCGCGGTAGGATAGTGCAGGCGGAGCGCCTCACATTTCGACGCTGGCGATGCGACAGAGGCGGCGGCGGTTCCCTCGCGGTGTCGATGTCCCCGCGCACGCTGCTGGCTGTCCGCCCAGACACGTGCCAGAGCCCGCCCGCGCAGCCCAGAGCCCGGGAGAGCACATGCGTGTCATGCCTCCGTGCGCGCTCGGGCCTATAACGGATCTCCGCGCCTATAACCCGCCACGAGTGTAACGCGATATTTTCACGCGTACATTGGTTTGCTGATTTGCGGTGACCGTATGCTTTCGCCGCGTTATCGCTGTTGTCAAACTGTCGCTCGCGGCGTATAAGCCTGCCGTATCCGAAAATCCTTGAGTGACCATTCATTCATTCAGACGGATATTCTGTAAGTGCCCACCTAGTGGACGTGTCCATTTTGTCTGCCGCTGAAGTGCTGATTGGCTGTGGGCGCCCGTCTCCTTCTGACGCCTGCCCCAGCCCAGCCAATCAGAACTTCATCAGCAGATGAAATGAACATGTCCACTAGGTGGACACTTACAGAATAGTACCCCAGGGCTATGAGAAAGACCACGGTGCAGGGATCCTAATTTAATTTGACCGTCTGGGTTCTTTAAGGTGCAACTAAATTCTAACTACACGAGCGTCTTTGCACTTTGGCCACATTCGAAATGAGCTAAGCCTTCTCGGACCAAACCGGCGACCTTGTGCTCAGCAGCAGAACACCATACATTAACTGTGCCACAAGCATCGGGTATTGCTTGAGGGCAGTAGCCAATGCTATAAGGAGAAATCGTCTTGCCGGTATACAGTCAAGTTGCGAGCGCGAGGCGAGTATACTGCCGTATAAATTCTCGAATAATCGCGAGCACCACCGATTTCTCGACGATGTCGTAGTACGGTCAAACGCGCATAAATTTCGACCGTGGGCGTCGCCATCGTTGTGATTTCAGCGTCGCTTGTGTTTCTGGGCACATTTCATGGGCCGTGCTCACAAAAACCTTTTACGCAGACTTGTTCGTAAGAACCAAATTGCGGCCGACCAATGGCATTAGGGCACTTAGGAACGAAAACCCTTGTGAATTCCGCCCCAGATTCTTGACTCACACTTTGGGCACTGTTTTGTGATACAACGTGACAATATATGCGCAAAGAGAAAGCCTCTATTGAGTCGCGCTGCCGCTTGCCGTTACCGTTACTGTAACACGTAGCAGATACGCGCTCTTACGCGCAAAGCGCTGTGCGGGCAGTATAACGGGGACGACAGTCATGACGCTACGTACATAATAAACCCTGAATTAAATGAGTAATGAAGTACATAAACAGCAAGATCCCACGTATTTCGTCGCAAGATTTTCTATATATATATATATATATATACTTACTTATAGACAGCCAAAGCTATATTCATTACTTGCGAAATACACGAGTATGTACGGATACATATACACACTAATGATCTAGCTGTAAGCTTGAGCGATTGATTTTAGGGAGGTTGCTTCCTTTAAAACAGGAAGTGTTTCGAACACTTCGTGCTTTCTTTTTCGCTTAGTCTGATGTAGACTGCTCAATTTCAGCTGTTATTTGGGAATCGCAGGCTCTTAATTGAATAGCGATCATTCCCAGCTTGTCGCATCTTATAAACGACGACATCCCGTTTCGAGCCACTGCTCGGTCATGTTGGCGAGACTTTTATTGTCGAGGCGTGGACAGTTGTGAAGTATACGTAGGATGCTTAACGCTTTGTAAGTAAGTGCGCTAAATTAAGGCGCTGCTAGAGGTATGTCGTATAGATATATATTCCTTCTGATTTGCTTTTCTTTTTTTCTCTCATCGACTATCATTCCGCACAACAGTACATACCGTATAGAACATCCGGGTACAAGACTGGCGTAGCAATCGCGCTGTGCAAAACATCACCATACATTGACGACACCCAATTTCACCGTTAAACTTCATCAATCTTCGGTGAGGGTCATAGGCAAGAAAGCACGGTAGCTCGATCGGCCCGAACATCCTGTCCTGCCGCCTTTCTTGTACACGAGCGCACCAGTCGGTGCTGGTCGCGGAAGAAGCGGCGCTCGTTCCATTACAGCGTCCGAGAACCGTGCACTTTAGTACGCGTGCACCACATGGTGCAGGGATCAGTGCATTCCGTGCGCCAACGCGCCATCTCCTATGCCGAAAATGATAGGTGGGAGGGAAAGCTCAGAGTGTTCGAGATTGTAAGGCAGCGAGAACTGCTAAGAAGCCGAGCCATCAACAGTCAAACATGAGCGGGATCACTGGAGCTGCTTTCGGCACTGTCGTTGATGGATATATATATGAGACGACGGAGTGGAAGCAGGCGGATTGCACTGTAGTGTCAGCCGACGGCCGCTGTCGCTTCCGATGAAGCGAGAGAAAGGAATACTTTATCAGGAAGCAGGTGCGGTTTACGTCCTCTTCTAATAAAGGTGTCTACGATACTCGGCTCCTATTGGCACATGAGGCCCTACAGAGGCCCGAAGTGTCTCCGGTTGCGGGGCCCCTCGCGATGCGAGCCACTACAGCCGCTGCCATACACTGTAAAAATATTTACGCCCTTAAGGGCGTTTTCTTGTCGCATTGTAACACCCTTAAGCGTTAAGGCCTTACAAAAAATTATAGAGGACGACAGCAGAGCTCTAACGAGACGTGCGATAAGAAAAGACGTAGTAGAAACTATGTAATCATTCTGACAGCCTTGGGCCCATCGAAATATCCGCCAGGAGAGTTTCCTATCTGTCTCTGTAAAATTCTCTTGTCAGATATTTCTGTGTACCCGAGGCTGTCAGGATGATTACAGAGTTTTCAACTGCGTCTTTTCTTATCGCACGCCTTGTTAGAGCTCCGCTGTTGTCCTCTATAAATTTTGCAAGGTCCTAACGGTAAGGGTGTTACAGTGCGAGAAGCAAACGCCCTTAAGGGCATAAACATGTTTAGAGTGTAGAAGCGTGTTGATAAAGGTGTAAACTCCGGCTGAAATAGCTCAACGACGTTTGCCGAGTCACAGACGTCGACTCCTCGCATGCGCTTGTGTATGACATTGCCACGTGCCAGATATGAACCTTCTGTGCTGGGAGGCAGCGCGCTAGTCAAAATAAGTCGAGGAAAACACTTTTGTTCTGGTGTCGGTGAAGACGTCGGTTCCGGGTGTTTTTGTGTACTTCATGCCTGACAATATACGCTTGATGGCCTGTTCTACCTTTATGCCTCTAGATATCACCACATTGCAGTTAAGCTTGAGGCGCGAGACATCTTACAGCATTCAGACAAGTGAGCTCAAGACATCTGCACGTTATGAAGCTTTGAACAAACCACGTCGTTCTGTCTTTCGCTTTGTGTCACCTCGAGCTTCAAACTATACTCTGTGTTTCAAAGACTGCCTAAAAGTGTAAACATTTTTTAATACCGAAGAATGATCTAGTAACAATAGGATAATGTTTTCAAAGTTCAACTGAACCTTCACATCAAACCGCAGCACGTTAACTTGCAGCTTACGAAAAAGCCATTCTCCTATATGTCAGACGATGTAAAACTACAGGCAACTACAGACGATGTAAAACTACAAACTACAGGTTTTATAAGGCGTCTTATAAAACTCACCAAGCATCGTGCATGCAGCTACTCCTTTCGTGCTACGGGAAGACCTCGTGACTTCTAGTGCTCCGATCCTCGGACGGCGCTTGCGCGGAAATGTGGGAGTTCTGCAGGAAGTAACATTGGTGCCGCTTCATAAGCAAGTGCTTGGTAGCAGGGATCACTGAGTTCTGTTCATTTTCTCGTTTTATTTTCCTTCATAAAATTACGGATGCATACCTTGATATATAGACTTGACCAAGGTGTAGAAAACATACTCTTGTTGCTTGGAGTCGGTCCCAAGCAAGTCTCAGCGAGCTCTGGCTCCTTCGCTGGCTTTTCCAGCGCTATCAGATTACACCGCAAGTTTACTTGTCTATACCTGTCACCACACTATACCTGTCCCCACGACTGTATCCCCTAGACCAGCAAAATCGAGCGCACACTCTGCACGTGCGACGTCAGCATCCTAGACAATTTCGACGTTGTGCAGTATACGATGCGCGGTTGCTGAAAACACTGTACTGCGCGGATCTCACATTGCTGGCGCTCTAGCTGCAAGAGTCGGCTGCAGCTATATGTCAGTGCACTGCACATGTGTGTGGAAAGGTGTCAGCGACACCAAGCACGAGTCACCCGCTGCAACGCCGAGCGATTGTGCGCTTGCGAGAGTGGAAACTTCGCATCTGCTCTATGCACACGCGTGCTCCCTTTAACAGTTGACTACACTGTATACATGCCAAAGATCTTGGCAAACCCGCAGTGCACAATTCCACAGATGCGGTCGCTCCTCGTGAAGAAATGGGGCATCTCCCACACGGACGCGACTGCGTCCTCGCGCGGTCCCCGCTGAAGCGGCGATCCCTAGACGCAGCCAAGCCGAGCCAGGCCAGCCCACGGGGAGCGCACGCTCAGCGACGCTTGGCATTTCGGGGATTCCGCGAAAGGTCTGCCCGGCCGAGTTTTCCGGGACCCCGCGCACGCAGCCAACGACCCTCTCGTCTAACGTCACGCACAGTCAAAGAAAACGGCTCGGCCTCGACCGGCCGGGGTTGGGGAGGTTTGAACCGCGAGACGCGGAGAAGGAGCGCGAAGGCTCCGCGTGTAGGACCGCGAAGGAGGGGAGCCAGGAATAGCCCCGGACAGCGCTGTAAGAATAAAAACCCGCGGCCGTGCGTGGCCTCGCTTGTCGAGAGGGCAGGAGGGACCCCTCGGTGAGCGGGCACGCGTGTGTATATGTATACTACTGGGACGTGTCGAGAGACGGGTCGCGTTACCTATGCTCCTGTTCCCCTGTATCTCTGTCTTCGGAGGGCCCTTGTAACTGTGTATATATACATACTACACGTACGCGTGCATACGCAGACGCGTGCTGCTTAGCGTTGGCTAGTTTTTGTTACCGTTGTCTTTTATTTTTCGTCTAGAAGGAAGAAAGCCTGTCTCTATACTACAAAGGGGTGCCGCGTACCGAGCTATGAAGCGCTGTCTGGCTTACGTCAGACGAGTCTAAGGAGGTTGGTGGGGCAGGGTAATGCGCTTTCTATCTTAGAGCTGATCGGAAGCAGCTTTCTCTCTTTTTCTTTCTTTTTGTCTGCCTTTCCTTGGTTTCAATGAGCTATATATACACGCGAGCATCTTGCCGCTGCAAGTTTCTCGTTTTGCGATCTCTAGAAAGGGGTGCTAGTCTTAGTATTTGCGCCAAGTAAAGACGACTTCAATACACACTGCTTGTCTTCAATTTCCCTATTGTCATATGTGGCCTGATGACAATATATGTAAAGTTATATATCATATTTTTGGTGTTGAAAATTTTCTTTGTGCTAGCCTCGGCTTATAGCCACGTATCGTAGCTGCGAAAACAAGCCCAGATAGAGCCTTTGTTCTTTTTTTTTTTTAGGTGTGCTGAAATGGAAAAAAAAGAGTATCAGGTATACATCGGAAACGCTATGCACAAGAACGTTATGCCCGATTTGTGAAATAGGAGACGCACGCATCACAAGGCACTCCTCTACATACGTTCATATTCCATCGAATATAATGCTAGTCAAAGTAGGCTCAGACAAATGTTTGTCGCTCGACCTTTATACATGATGGTGGCCGGTCTGTGGCGCACTATGAGGATCACAGACGTTGTTGTGTCTCAAAATATACCTTTTTGTCAAAGCCTGGAAAAGTATCGAAATGAAAGTCACGCCATCTCAATTTTGATACATGTCTTTGCTTAGTAATTGCTTACAATCCTAATCCCGAACACGGTATGGAATATACACCGTTTTTTTTTCTTCTTAACGCAATCACGCTTTCAGTCACACTCCGTGTACACAGCTCTTGTAATTCTTCGAAACGTCTTCCTGCTGTCTACCCCGCCTCAAATTGACCTACGACGCTGGACCACACGGAACTGCTCACCATGCCCGAACCTTGTCTGCGACTGTGACTGTGTGCCGCCGAGTTGTAGCACTGAAAGAACGAAAGACGGCGAGAGAAAGAAGGACGGATAGCAACATGAATGCAATCATGAACGTGCGTCAACTATATCGCTTTACTAAACTTGTCTGCGATGTTGCGAGTAGCCCTAGATAGTACGAGTGGATGCATAATGAGTCTGCGCCTGCAGCGCATATATACAGCCCTATTTTACTTATTTACCGTATTAACGATGCCTCACTTCCCATGTTTCTCCACGTGCCCGTGCCCCTACACGTTGCCGCGGGATAGCGGCTCGTCTCCTCGCGCACGACTTCTCCGTCTTTTCTTTTTCCTTTTCATTACGTGCCTCTTTCTCCCTCTCTCAAATGCATCGTTCTCGTACTTATGTTTGCCATTCATTCGCTATCGAGACAGCATACAAGCAGGGGCAAAAAAGGGAGAAGGGAGTCGATAACGTCTAATTGCGAAGAAGAGGGACGATCCGAAATCAGCGCCAAGACTCCCTAACGAAGCAAGGTCGCGACCTAGCGCCGTCTTTCGCGCCCAAACCAACGGAAGGAGTCCTCGCGGCGCCCTCCGCCTTCCGCACCGCGCGCCATTCAGCCCGCTTAATTGGGCAGCAACTCGAGAGAGGGCCCCGCGTGAATGGGATTATACGGCGCTCGCGCGCGCGGACCAGTGGCCACGCGCTCTCCTTCGCTCACGAGCCGCGGGCACCGCGCCAGACGTCCACCTCCCACGCCGGCACGCTCGCTTGACCACTGCGCAACTCCCTTAGTGCCGTCCGCCGAGCTTCCGCTCTCGTGCGGGAGTGGAGAAACGCGCAACGAAAAAAAAAACCTAAACAAAATCTGGGCTCACGCGAGCGTGCAGCGGCGTTGCGGCACCTGGCCACCTATAGGGGCGGGCTGGCAGCGCTACACACAGGGTCAGCCAGGCAGCCAGCCAGCCAGGAGTGCGCGCGGAAAAAGGCAAAGCACGGCCGCACGGCCGGCGCTCCGCTAAATGACCCGTGTCCAAATGGCGATGAAGCTGTCAAGCGTCCGCCATCTTCCTCGCTGACCCCCGCCATGCTCTGACCCGTATACTCCGCTTGCGCGCGCAGCGAGGAAACCTGGTCGTTATTTATTTTTTTGCCTTCCCGTTTTCTCGACTGCCTTCCACAACCTTTCGGTTCTTCCTTCTTCTCCGCTTTACAACGGTATACAGCGACCGCCAGGCAGACTAGCCTTCGGTTTCCTTGCACACAGTTCCCTGGAACCTTTCTTTTTTCTTTCCGCCTTGGCTTTGCCATTACGCCACTCCGGCTGGCGGCGGCGGCGGCTACAGCAGCGGCGGCTAGGGAGAGCAGCCAGCGCCGCGCAGGAGAGCAGCGCAGCGGCGCCATGGCGGCGGCGGCGGCTGGCCTGCCCGTTACATCTCTTCCCTCGAGAGTGACGGCTCTGATTGGTCCGCGGCCCCAAATCGCCTGGGGAGCCTCCCGGGTCGTTCCGCCCACGATGCGAACATCCGCAGCGTGCTCGAGCGCGCGCGGCGCGCGCGTGTGTGTGTGTGCGCGCGCAGGCTCAAACCCGCCTTTTCCCGCGGTTCTTCTCCTTCGCCCACCACCGCTTCCTTTCTTTCCCGAAAGCGGCCGGGATCGGAGGAGGCGTGGTAGGGCCTCGGGCTCCACAGCCGCCATCGCCGAACGCCGACGCGCGCGCGGGCTGGAACTATAGGCCGCTTCGACGAAAGCTGTGCAGGCTTTTTCTGCTGCCGCCCTTGCGGCCGCCGGGCCTCCCGTGTGCAGTATATACCTCTGAACGCGCGGTTGGGAAGAAAAGGCGAAGCGAAATTAGGGACAGGAAAAAAAGAAAGAGCGTTGCACAGTTACCGGGGAACTGTATGGAGACCGAGGCTCTGAGGAGGTGCGCGTCGGGTAGCCTCAACGGACCGTAAATGGGTGCAGTAATGGCTCTAAGCCACGGTAAAATACAAGTACGTCCATTATATCGTATAGAACACGGTTGCGAATAGCTTCACGTGGCAACACTATGCTGTGCTCCATAAGCACCTTCTTACAGCCATTTCATTGTTATATGTCATTTTATCAATCCACCATTCTGCTTACGTTGCTTTATTAGAAAAGATCAATATTGTACAGTACGCCATGATTAAAAGACAAGTAAGCACGTACTTCCGGGACTTCAGCTACTTCGGCTTTCTTCGAAACAAGCTGCACATAGAAGACAGGGAAAGAAGGCAGAGGAATGCCAACAGCGGCGATAAACCAGACGCCGTGGCAACTCGGTAACAGCGCCCGGCAGCCTAGACAGTGCTGCACAGAACTACGGACGTACGTCGGCCCGCTTACGATGGTTCGCGACACTGGAAGCGTACCTCTAAGCGCCAGTCGTCATCGTTGAACGGTGCATCTTGACCTGCGATGTTATGAGAAAGCGAGAAAAAGAATAAAAGGCTCGCATGGCCGCAAACAACGTTCCACATGTTGGCACGGCCCTGGTCCGTTTATAACGGGACTCCGTTCTGGCTCCCTCCGTAAATAAGCCGGTGCGGGCGCAACGAAGTGGGTGCACCTGCAAAGCGCGCGGCTCCATCTTAGAAGCGTCTTATTTCCTTCTGGTGAGTCACTCTGGCATTCAATCTCCCTCCTTTGACGAGCCAAGACTATATAAAGTCCACCTATGATTAGCACGCGTATTTCGCTTTGTTGAGTTGCTTGCTTTGTGACGCTTCTGTCTGTGTCAAAGCACGCCTTTAAAAATTAACAAGAGTGCTCTCTGCAGCGAGTGTTGATCGACACTTTTAATGTCCCATCAAGATCGACGCTTCAAGCCTAGCTTCACATCGATTCACAAAGATAGATAGATAGATAGATAGATAGATAGATAGATAGATAGATAGATAGATAGATAGATAGATAGATAGATAGATAGATAGATAGATAGATAGATAGATAGATAGATAGATAGATAGATAGATAGATAGATAGATAGATAGATAGATAGATAGATAGATAGATAGATAGATAGATAGATAGATAGATAGATAGATAGATAGATAGATAGATAGATAGATAGATAGATAGATAGATAGATAGATAGATAGATAGATAGATAGATAGATAGATAGATAGATAGATAGATAGATAGATAGATAGATAGATAGATAGATAGATAGATAGATAGATAGAGCTATCAAGGTGAACTACAGTCTCTGTCCAGTTTGCTACCTTACACATGGGTAATGGGAGGGTGAATGAAAGTGAGAGAGAGAAAGAGAGAGAGAGGGTAGAAAGGTGAACTACAGTCTTTGTCAAGTTTGCTACCCTACAAATGGGGAAAGGGAGGGTGGAATGTAAGAGAGGGACAGAGAGAGAAGACAAGAGTTAAGCCTCAAATCTGTCCCCTGCAGGTACTGTAGAAGAGCTCGTGCAGCTTTTGATTCGCAGCGGGTGTGCAAGAAGGTTGTGTCGTGCCCATAAATCACGCGGCCTAGCTCCGGTTGAGTGCGGCTGCGCTGTGAATGAACGTCGTCGTTTGGCCGCGGGAACTGGACAGCGTAGTGTTGATAAAACGTCATGCAGTCCAAATGCTGGTGTTAGGAGCAGGAATCACTGAAACACTGTACTAAACGAGGAGAAAGAGGGTTAACCGAGGGGCTCTATTTTTATTAGTCATATCAGAAGAAGCCAACAAACACTGACACCAAGGACAACATACGGGAAATTACCTGTACTTAACAAATGAAATAAGGAAACGATAAATTAATGGAAATTAAAGTGGATGAAAAAACAACTTGCCGCAGGTGGGAACCGAACCCGCAACCTTCGCATTTCGCGTGCGATGCTCTACCAATTGAGCTACCGCGGCGCCGTTTTCCCATCCACTTTCTTGGGTATTTGTGTGTCCTAGTAGAACCCTGGGAGTGTTAGCCAGCGCCACCACTCACAGACCTTGGCGGCGGACGTGGCACGTCCTTTTTGCCGCAGGCGTCACGAGAACGTGATCTTTTTGGGTGAAGGCAACTGGTCAATAAACCCACACATGCTACCTGAAAGCATCAATGTTGCCGGATTCGAGACCCTCGTCATGTAATAAACGAGAAGAAAGAGGGTTAACCGAGGGGCTCGATTTTTATTAGTCATATCAGAAGAAGCCAACAAACACTGACACCAAGGACAACATAGGGGAAATTACTTGTGCTTAATAAATGAAATAAGGAAACGATAAATTAATGGAAATTAAAGTGGATCCACTTTAAATGCGAAGGCTGTGGGTTGGGTTCCCACCTGCGGCAAGTTGTTTTTTCATCCACTTTAATTTCCATTAATTTATCGTTTCCTTATTTCATTTATAAAGCACAAGTAATTTCCCCTATGTTGTCCTTGGTGTCAGTGTTTGTTGGCTTCTTCTGATATGAAACACTGTACGTAATATATACTTGGCCAGCGTATAACCACCACGTTTCCTACCCCTTAATGCAACATTGCCTAGAGGAAATAATCGTACGCGACCCCACCATCGTCGCTGGCAAGAGCGGAAGTACAAAACATCCTATTGTGATGGGTTCGCCTAGAATGTATCAAGTAACTGCCTATATACACTTTAGTTGAAAGCACCGATCACAGTTGGTTTTTTATGCTTGCTGGATAGTGAAAAGGTGGTAAAAAAGCCAATCCCAACAAGCCTGCCGTAAGAACCACTTATCGGCGGCCCTATACTTACGCCCTAGAAAGCTAAACCACCGAAAACACCGCGAGGTCCTGAGCGTTTGCCACCTACACACCTTCCCATGTGCGACGACAATTCTGAAGCAGCTAATCTTTACAATTTCCCAAGCAACTCGGGCACCTTTTTCTGAGTGGCGGACTACCGCAAGCACCTATCTTTATGAAGAGTGCCTGGCAGAATACTACCCAGCCTTTTCAAGAATAAAGTGTTTCATTTGTCTTTTTAAACTCCACCATTACTCCACGGTTTCCGATCTACTCGATTCTTGTTTCCGGCACTAACTACATGGCTCTATAGTTGGCTCTATAGCGTGTATTATTGCTCCACTCAGCGCGTTCAGAGTAGTGCATACGCAGTGTTATTCCCCCCCCCCCTTTTTTTTTGAATTGCTTACTTTCACATTTTCGTACCACAACTTACACGCACCACTCAGGTACTTCGAATGATATTAGCGATGGAGTACCTAAAGAATAGCTAGAACAACGCTCTGAAGATTACAAGTTGCCGTAAAAGAACGTCAAAATACTCATAGATCATGCATTAATGGTGCGGGCGCCACCCACGTTTGAAGGTTACAGTGACCTGAGTTCGTTTTTTATAAAGCCAGTTAAAGAAAAGTACATCAAAGTTGTAAAGGCCTATAGTGCATTCAGAAGTCAGTACCAAAGCGCCTCGTGTTCACATCTCCACAAAAAGAAAAAAAGAAATACAGTGAACTTTTAATCGCAAGGCGCAGTGGAAATTATGTGAGAAAGTATAACTGAAACAGTGTAACTTTTCTCTTGAACAAGGTTTCATTACATACTTAAGCCCCAATGTTACTACGCCATCTGTTTTCACTGCATTGCATGTAAAAATGCGGTGAAGCCGGAGTGTTAGTGATGGAAGACTGGGATGTCGAATTCAAATTACTATTTCCCCACAGTGTAGCGAGATATGTCATCCTGCAGATAAGTAGATTATCACATTTACGAACAAATTAAGCAAATAGCATTATATCACAGTATCAGTTATGCGTGAGCCAAACTGGGGGAAAACATGACGTCAGTGGCTAAGAACACAACGGCACACAGCTGCTCGAAAGATGGCGCTGCGCGGTGGTGTAGTGTAGAGTTGGTGTAGTGTATGTAACCAAAGGTCTAGCATGTATACAGTAACTCTAGTGTAGTGCGAGGTGCTTCAATGCTCTCCGGCTTTTATCATATATATGTATATATACACGAAGACGGTATGTGATCAGCACATATTTGACTTCGCATACAGATTTACCGTGTATATGATCTCGGTGACGCTTGTAAGTTCCCTCAGGCTAACGGGCCAAACTCTGCGCCGTTCGTAAGACGCGCTTAAAGGTCCCGGATCGTTGGGATACGTAAGTTATTGAAAATGCCGCAATTAACCCACACACTTTGGAGATTTCCTATACATTACCCATAACCTGACCTTTACTTTTTCCAAGTACCCGCTATGGTTGCTTAGTGACTTTTGTGCTGCGCTTCTAAGCACGAGGTCGCTGGATCAAACCCCGATCACGGCGGCCGCATTTCCATGTGGAATAAATGGGAAAACATCCGTGTACTTGTAGATTTAAGTGCGCTATAAGGAAGCCCAGGAGGTCCAAATTAATCCGGAGTCACCCACAACGGCGTGTCTCATAATGAGATCGTTGTTCTGGCACCTGAAAGGCCATAATTAAGTTCTTTTTTTTTGTTGTTCCAGATATGAACCAGGTGCCTTGCTTAGTCCACAGAGGACAACGCGGAAACTTATACGAACCGCTAATATATAACGCATGCAAAGACAAAAAGAAAAGAACGAGGGTTCAGTAACTATTTGCAACGCTCGTAACCCAAAAACGTTAAGCTTTCGCCACGCATCACACATAACAAGCACCCCATTTCCGTCAAATGTAAACCTGCTTTGGCGTATATAGGGCTCTCTCGTGAGAGAAACAGCTGACAACGACAGCGTGACGTTTTCGAACAGTTGCTTCACACTTTTTTTTAAATTTTTTTGCAAGGGCCGTAAATAAACCGCACACGTTTAACTTCCCATCCTAATTGAGCAGAAACCATCGACGATGATTGTCAACGTAAGGGAATAGCCGAGCGCTTCTAGAAGGTTCTTCCCTTTATGAAAGGAATGACGCGCCTGAAAGGGCCATTTTTTGAAGGGAAGATGTTAAAGTACAGCGCTTGTTGTTCGTTGCGTAAATCCTCAGAGAACACGACTGTTAACCGGTCCACCTGTAGCTGCACAGTATTAGGTGGCTACATACAAACAAGCCGATTCATCATGTGTGCCAGCGGCGCGAGCGCCCCCGTGCTAGGCGACCGCCGCCCTCCTCTCCCTCGGCCACCACAGAGGGAGAGGGGATGGGCCGTCCTTCCCAAGCGTTCCGCCACGGCATCCAAGCCTTTCTTCGCCCCAAAGCACGGCTGCTGTGAAGGAGAGAGAGAGAGAGAGAGAGAGAGGAATACAGATAGGCAGGGATGTTAACCAGTCAATAGTCTGATTGGCTACCCTACGCTAGAGAATGGGAGAAGGGGAAGAGAGAGAAGGGAGAGAGAAGATGTAGATACGTGAACGGACAGCACTTGAGTTAAAGCCGCTCGCGCAAACCAGAAGTTCTGAGAAAACGCAAAAGTGCCTTCACTGCCTTCTGAGCTGATGATCGGTCGGGACGGTGCTCTAGAATTGTCTGTTCACTCAGAGGACGATCATCTAATTTTCTCAATGTCTTGGACAAAGATTGTCTTTGTGCTTGAAATTGAGGACAATGGCACAATAAGCGGTCAGTGTTCTCCTCGCATCCGCAAACATCACATGCAGGACTATCAGTCATTCCAATGAGTGCTGAGTAGGTATTCGTGAAGGCAACTCCAAGCCATAACCGACACAGAAGAGACGCGCTGCAGTGAAGGAGCGCGTATACACGAGACCAGCCGTGCTCAAAGCTCTCGCGCGACAGCAACTGCATGCGTCTCAAAGAGCTGTGTTACATTAGCGTTCGGCGAAGAATGCGCCCTGCAAGTGGACATGCGCGGGAGCAGGCGCCCTTTTCACGGGCGCCTTTGTTTCGGTGGCGGAATGAGTCCCGACTACCACCGACCACGAAAAAGGGGCGAGAGATCCAACGATAGCTACTCGCTCTGAAACAGACACAACACCACACGCACAATCTCTCAGAGAGAGAGAGAGAGAAGGGAAGACGGAAAGGCAGGGAGGTTAACCAGACTGAGTCCAGTTTGCTACCCTACACGTGGGGAGGGGAATGGGGAGTGAAAGAGGAAGAGAGAGAACTTAAGTGTAGGATTTCTATAGTCGGGCACTCAAGTCTGTTGCCCTCAGGTAGCGAAAAAGCGCTCGAACTGCTTTCTGGGCCAATGAACTGTGAGGCCAGGCTCCCAAGATCTTCGCTTCCGTAAATGTCCTGTCATCCAGTCTATTTAAGGCACACTGGAGAAATTGTGCTTGAAATTGAGGACAATGGCACAATAAGTGGTCAGTGTTCTCCTCGCATCCGCAAACATCACATGCAGGACTATCAGCCATTCCAATTAGTGCTGAGTAGGTATCTCTCAGGCTTCCGGTTGCAATAAGCACCTGTCGGCATGACGGGAAGACAGAAAGACACAATTCAGCCACGAAGCGCTTAGTTCGGCCTCTCGTATTTACAGCTCACTGCACAGATTATGCATGCGCCATGTGGTGTGCGCATTACGGCCAAAAGAAGACGTTGCGCAGAGACGAAAAGAAACAATTGAGTTAGCGAAATGTTAGAAAGCACAAACGAAAAAGGAAAAAAGAAACAAGACTGTGCACTGTTCGTGTTCGTCTATTGCGTATCTCTGCGCTGTTCTCTGCTGTGGGCTGTGGTTACGTTTTTATTTTGCCGCATAGCTCCATAGTAATTAAGCTGTACAAAGTTCCCCCATGTTAGCGTGCACATGGAACAAAAGCAATAAACCTACTCAAGCAGGGCATATAAAGGACGTTCTCTCTCTCCCTCTTCTTAGCTGCGCCATATTTAAAGAAAAATTGCCTGCGGCAGATAGCACAATTTAATCCTTGAGCCAAATTTACTCGATGAGGTGGCCGTTACTGCTACGAGAAATCAAATTGAATAATTGAATAATTAACATAATTACGCTAATTAAAGTATTTATTACTGAATATATTACAGTAAACGGCAGTGTAAGTGACGCAGACTGTTCGGTACAGCCTTCAAAACTTGTCTGCATGGTTGCATTGGCCGACTCAACCACCTCGTTTCATGGTCGACCACTACAGGCGTTGCCTGTTAAAGGTGCAACAGCAAGAGGTTCCTGGTTTACTTTGTCTGTCAAGGACGTCCGTGACGTTAACCGAAACCCATTGTTTAAAACTGTAGACGTTGACCAGAAGCCATGCGTCCATGGGAAATAAGTGTGTCGCGACATTAAACGTCTCGACTCAACCATGTCCGATCGACGTGTCTTTTCTTTTTCTTTCTCTCTTTGTAGACAGTTTCAGTTAGCACGTATAAGCGTATCACCATTTGAATACCGCCGTAGCCTCTGCGGCGGGATTACGTGACGCTCAGTTTAAGTAGCGTGCGCAGGGGCATTTATCGCAACGACCGACTACCTGGCACATTACTGGCGCCGCACAAGCAACGTAATCATTCGTGCGCATACTGGTTATTCCGCGAAAACAATGTGCAAAAAAAAAAAGAACATTCCCACGCGTTGTTGTCGAAGAATGTGTCGCACAAGATGCAAGCGGCGGTATGCGTATATACGGACAGGTCATAGGCGCAGGCCACAGCACCCTGCTTGGCAGCAGAGAGCTGTGTCACAGCTGGCGAACAGGTACACCCTATACCCAGTGGCGTAGCAACAGGGGGGGCCGGGGTGCCGTGGGCCCCGGGTGCAAGGGGCCAGTGGGGTGGTGGGGGGGGGGGGGTGTCATATAAGTCTGAAGAGACCCCTCTTTCCGCCGGCTACACCCGGGGAGGGGGGTGACAGAAGACCTATGGGCCCCGGGCGCCAGACGACCTAGCTACGCCACTGCCTATACCGCTCTCCACATAATCACCACCGAGCAGTCGTTACAGAACTCTGCGAGTACTACACGTAAAGGGACGGCCAAGAACGCCATTGAAATGGGGTGTCTTAGTAAATTACCTTTCTACGATGACACACACACACACACACTTACCTTGAGATGCTTGGTAGGCCCTAATAGATGCAAAGTGAACGGCGAGTGTACTACGCCGTCCAGCAGTTCGGGCACCGGCTCACGTTGACTTCACGGATTTTTGAGCGAAGTACAGCGGCTTCTCGGATGTAGGTGAATGTTTCACAGTTTAACTACGTTCCATTCGAAAGGAACAGAAGGCTTAACTTAGCGGATCCCGTTCTTTCTTGCCACGGTACGGCACAAAGATGAAAAAAGTACTTAAAAAAACATCGGTGACGTCACACCTTGGTGCCGGTGCTGAAGCTTTAATGCAGAATTCAGGAAAATGAAGGTGCATCCTTCATTTCTTAATGCTGAATGGTGGTGGTAACAACTTTATTGAGACTCTGCTCAGTTATGATCTGGCAGGCCCGAGTCCTAGAATGGCCCCAATTCATTTGTAATGATCATAATCAAGCGTCTTTTCTGGCTAAATGCGTGAAAAATATATCAGCAAATGTTTCATCGAAAGTCGGAACTGAGCTAGTGGTGCTTTTTTCCCAGCGCCTTCAACAAGCGTCAATGAATTTAGGTTGAGAAACAAATCATCCTTAAAGGAAGCTATCCAATTCTATATATCTTTGCTCCGACAGCGACAATCGGCAACTGCACGTAAGCACATTGTTTTTTTTAAGTGCGAGACGGAAGAAGCACACGTACACAGCTCAGCAGTCCAACTTCACGAATCACGTGTCACTTTATTCTTACAGTATACAAGTCTTAAAAAGAAAAAAAAATGACGCTATACATCACATAACGCGCCAGTCACTTTGCAGCGCGTGCAAGTATATCTTAATATGTATAATGTGTATATATATATATTTATTTATATATGTATGCATGTGTATAATATGTATAAGTAGAATATCGTACACGTCGAGTAGCGACCACGTCGCCTTGTCTTTAAAAACATGGGAGGAAAAATTAACGCCGGGCGCCAAGGGCTGACTAGGGGTGGCCGCAGATATTTCTATGAACGCCGCACTTAAAGTCCTTGCGTACAAACATTTTTTTTTTTTTCACAGCGAGTGTCGCACACACGGCTTGAAAGCGAAATGCCACGTGCAGAAACAACGGCCCAAACCCAGCCCGGAGAAATATACAAAGCCCGCAAAAGGGGGCGGTCCATTCGTAATAGAGAACAACCCTACGTCGTTTCTTCATCACCGGTATGAAACCGGCGCGGCTATCTAGTACACTTGCAATTCAAAATAAGAAAAAAGGTTCTCAAAACATCCTTCGAAACTTCAATCTCTGCTGTCAGTTGTTGGCCAGGAAAAAAAGAAAACGTACAGAAATCTCATCTCCCCCTCGAGCGACCGTTGCAAGCTGTACACCTAAAATTAGCTACACAACACGATTACATGAGCCACGCTATACAAGTACTTTCGACAAGCGTTCGCTTGTTCGTTGCCGCTCTCGGAAAGGACATCGGCGAAAATGTAGAAATCAGCGATGGCTTCTAGCACGCGTTCGTACGGATAACTTCGGAAATTGCCTAGCGCGGCAGAAGGTAAATTTCGCCAGAACGGCTCATTAAAAAAAAAAAAGAAAGAAAACGCGCCGTTGGTCGAACAACTGAGGACATGGGGGATGATCGGCGCGAACAAGCGACGCGATGATGCGAAAATTACCCGGGTGTTGCGGCCGATTTATGTTCGTCAGTTCCCGCACTGATATACCGCTGATCAAACTGACGCAGTGCCTACTGACAAACAAACCATAGTTAATATACAAATAAACTTTCCATACGGACAATCACCTCACCCGACGGCTCATTGCGTTAGAAAAGCTCGAAGAGTTCGCCTTCTTCGGCCATACCTGACCACTGCACCGTATAAACGCATATATCATCACAAGCGCGGAGAGTTCTATGGAAACCAGCCTTGACTGCTTCGGCAAGATTGATCGTTTCGACATGCAATGCGCTGTCACGCAGCAAGTCAGTAAGCCGTTCGGAGAAACGAGCTCTGCGCTATACAAAAAATGCGGCTTATCACCTACGTAGTCTCGCAGTTTTCCCGTCTTTCTCGCGAACAAGTAAAACGGCTCGCGCACAAAGTTCACGAAGTTGTTTCGCAACGTCAGAAACCTAGCTGGAACGTCACGCGCTTCTCGTTTGCGTTTGCGTAAGCCAACACGGCCGTCGAGGTGGCCGGGGCATCTCGCCTTGTAGTATACATAAAAACCTGCGCTCTTCCAGCGAGTGGGAAAGAAAAGCGGCGGCGTCGTATAGCTGCAACTTGGCACTGTTCGTGCGAGCACCAGTTCTCAATGTCTCTTTAAGGGGGCCTGCACGGGTCGGCCCTGACGTATACTAAAAACGCAAGGACGTCTAGCGCGGGAAAGGAAAAAAAACCTCGCAGCGATATTAATACAGCGCTTAACCACCGCTGCAGTCCGTATTAGTAGGCCCGTGCATCACTACCGCTGGTGAACAACCGGTAACGAAGATCACGTGGTACCGCGGCGTCTAACCAGATCTACAAGCTTCGCCCTTCGGATGCAAGTGCAAAGTTTAAGACGACTAATAGCAGGATGATTCAGACTTTCTAGCTTCAATGCTTTAACATCGATGATGATCGCCCGTACTTATTAATGCATCCTGTATCTCAGCTTTGTTTTTTGCCCGAAGCGGCTAAGTATACCGCGGCAGTGATCACTCGGTGCGTGGCGGAGCAAGCGTCTACGCTATATGTACGGTCATCGTATACTTATGATGCAACCAGCGTGCGGTTGATTCACACAGACTCCACGCGGAACTAGCGAGACTTAATACGTAAAACTTAACGGTATACACGACACAACCCCCACCAAACGGTGTTGCAGGCGCCTCTACAAAGCGACCGGTTAGTGCAGCGCACCTTCGCTAGGGGACAACGTGGCACCATAAACTTGAGCGTGGGCTGCCCGCAACAACGTCAGCGCAAGTGCACTAATCTCTAAAGATAAAAAAAAGAATACGGGGAAGGGAGGTTCCGGACGATCGGAAAGAGGGACACCATCGACCACTTGCGCTTCGCATACACAACCTGCTTTAGAAAAAATACATCACAGATTCGTTTAAGCACGAAACAGCAGAACGCCACGCTTCAAGCTCTGATATATTACCTACGTAAGCGCTTTCACGTATAAACATTTGGCGCGACGCTGCTCATCAGAGGCCGCATTCATTTAGCGAACTACGAGCTGGATTTGGGCCGACCGCCAATCGCACGCTTATTGTGGCACCGCGTGCTACATCTGGTCGCGGCAGACACCCACGTTGGTGTGCTACGTCATAAAATGCAAACGCTAATTTTCCAGGGATGTAGAAACTTCTGGTGGTCCGAGAAAGCACTCCCGAGTACAGGGGAGAAGGAGCGGGGGAGGGGGGGGGGGGCGAAGCGAAAGACCGGACTAAATGTCTTCAAGGATGCAGCCTGTCGAACAAAAGTGCAACCAATAGTTCACTAGCTTCACATAAATGAAAGGCTGAAGAAATATGGTCGCGGAAGCGGTAACAGTTATAAACCATCGCAAAGAAGCTGGAGAGGCCAAGACACCTGTGGAATCTTTTGGACATAATAATAATGAGGCTTAATTAAATCGGGGAGACAAACCCTATATGCGCTTCGCGAAATTAATGCGACAGGTAAAATGACAGCGGAGCGATGACCTTTTTCGGTCAGCCCCCGAGTATCGCCAATAGTGACGATGTCAGCTGTATCTGTATCGATCCTGTGTCGAGGTTCTTTGCTTGCCCCCCTCCCCTTCCTCCCATCGCTTACCCCCTATAGTTACAACGGGGAGTGTTCTACAGACCACACGAGCTGTAGTACTAGCGGTACAGCTTACAGGTCCCTTGGCATGAGCCACTGCATTCCAGCAGCTGTTTTCTGCCGTCAATCGCCACCACCGTGACCCGAAATCATCCCGCCCAGGTAGGGTGACTGCCGCGCGCGTTCTAGTTATATCTAAACAAACGGTAGATGATTTCTCCGGCGAAGCCCCACAAGTTTCACGTAGCCGGAATTCGTCGTCGCCACGTCGCCAGATGTCATGACTCGGGCAAAGCTGCCGTTATCTCGTTATCTCGGGGCCGCCCGGCCCCACACTTCCCCACACTTCGAACCGAAAGCATGACGTGGTCCACAAACAGGCGCTGCCGCTTCCAAGAGGGCACGCCGGTGGCAGACCCGCATCGAGGGCAGCCGCAGCGGTGAACCGCAGCGCCACTCTCACCAGCCACGCAGAAGTGGTTCCGTTAACAACAGGCGAACAAAAAACTCCCAACGATGCGCGCAGGTCGGACGGCGCTAAAACATGACATCGTCACTCCTCCCTTACCAGCGCCTAGGAACAAAACCGATCACTAAATCTTCACACAAACCGCTGACATTCCATTTTGTTTTTCGCCCGTCCGTCGTGTCCTGACGCCATGGCAGTCGACACACAAATCCGACACGCAAGTCCGCTGTTGCGGCGAGGGGCTGCTCTTTGCCCACCGAGCTGTCGTCACTGGCTCTCCCAAGCACCACGGCGTTATAGTCTATCAGTCCACGCAAGGAACGGCCACGTTCACGTGACCGCTAAGAAGCAGGGCTCTTTTGATACATGCACAAGACACGGTATTTGAAGGAAAGGCTCGCGCCTGTGCGCGGTTCTCGTTTTCTTTTTTACAAGCGGGCTGCGATCACACTGAGACGAAAAACGAGAGTCTCCAGGCCGTCTTCACCCTTTGTTCGGTTGTCCGCGCTTTGTTCGCCGTCCGGAAGTGCGGCGGTATGGGAACAAGACGACGCGGCCGCTACCTCGAGCGTGCCGTTAAGGTGCAACGATGGTGGAACAATGACGTGCGACAGCGTCTGATGTGAGGTTCTGTACAGCTCAGAACCTCGTTGACAACTGTCATGTCCGGTGAGAGTTGGTCTGCGGTAGCCGCTGGCACGAGTCCTGGTGTCCACCCGACGCTGCAGTGCCGTTGCCGCTCTGACCACGCAGAGCGAGCTGGTAGGCCACCTCGAACGCCTGGCCCAGCGTCAGAATGATCTCAGTGGCCAGCTCCTGCGGAGATGCGAATAAACAAAGGGAAAATGGGAAGGGGTCGGGTAGGGAAAATCGTCAATTCACGGGGAAAACGCGTTAGCTGATACAGCGGCGCAGTCAAAACACACAAGAGGACTATGGTCGTCGCGTCAATTCAAAACTAACAGGAGGGCAATTTGATTCCCGTTCGTCTTCCAGTACTGGCCTCGTGCGCGACCGAAGGCGGCACTGCTAACGGCGCTCCGGTGACGTCAGCTGGGGAACTCGCCTTTGCCGTCTGCTACGTTCCAACTTAAATAACGGCATTTTACTTCGGTTGCTCCTTTCGCGTAGCATGGTTCTCTCTAATTACATCCATTTTTTTCTTCCTGGTGTTATTTTTATAAATGTCAGCATTATAAGACCAGCAAATATTTTATTGAACCTCCCATAAAACCACAGCTGCCATTGTCAGGGGCCCGATCACGGTTGACTCAGTCGCGAAAGCTCACGCCGAATAAGTAAACTAGTATTTCCAGCTTTGGAACCAAAGCACGATATCGAAATGCGGCGTCGACTAAGCGGCAGTGTAGAACGCAAATATTACCTTTGGCTCATAATTCCACTCGCTAGATAAAGTTCTTGCTGACAAGAAAGATTCATTTCCCAGACAAGCGGTTACTCCGGAAGAGCAGCTGCACCGCGTTTTATAATGTTTCGCAATCGTCAAACAGGTAGTCCAACAACAGTCAAACAATGCCTTCTTGCAAATGAATGTTATGATCATATTTCAACAACCATATAGGACTTGGTATTTTAGGATAGCATGCGATTTAAGCATGTCAGTATTGCCTGCGCATATATTCTGCTAGTATGACTTGCATGGCAAGCAACAGAGAGTAAAAATTGCAGCAGAACTTATCGCACGGTGACTGTCGAAGGTAATGCGAACAGCAGACGAGCAGTGTAGTGACGCACCATATTCCAGAAGTCACGTTCATTTAACACATGTAGTGGTAACTCAAGACTTTCTTTGCTTCGGCTATATGCCACAAACTCCGACGGCACTCGCTTACCAAGCTCGCCCATGATCACGGAGGCATTACGACGACTGTCACCGCCGCAGTGACGATGTAGTGACGAAGGTATATGATATCGACTGAACGACAAAGACGTACAACGACGACGTCTCAACGTGACGTCGATTCTCAAATTATGACGACGGCATAAAGACGACCACGTGGCGATGACGTCATAAAGACATGAGATAAGGACGACGGCACGACGACAACCGAATGAAGAAGCGGGAATTACGACGACGGCGCAACCAAGACAGCATGCATGATAGCGCCTGTGTGACAAGGATGGCACGACAACGCATATATCACGACTGAATGACGGCCTCACGATTACGATAGAATGACGAACAGGGACTGACGTCAGTGGATCGACGAAGGTGTTATAACGATGACGACGTGAGAACGATGGTGAAACGACAGCCTGACGGCAATGGCTTGACGAAGACGGGATGACGAGAGCCGGATGTCGAAGTTACAATGATCACGCTGCAACGACCGCAAAGGCGATGGTGTAACAACGAATGAATGACGACTGAATGACTACGACGACTAAGACAACGGCATCGAGGACATGGGATGACAACGAGTGTACGATGACAATGGCGTGAGGATGGCCGTATTAGAAAACCTGTATGACGACGACGGCACGACCAGAGTCGGACGATGAAGCTGGAGTGACGATGACGGCACGAATACGGCGACATTATGACGGCGGTCTGGCAATGGAGGCCCGAAAGCGACTGTTTGACTACGGTGGCTTGATAAGGACGGCATAATCACGATTGAATGGCGACAGTCTGATTACACTACAATGACGAAGTAACATTGACATCGATGAACCATCGGGCACTTCAATTTCCTTTTTTATTGAAGAGGCCCGAAACAAGGCGAGACAGAAAGAGAGAAAGTCGGCCTGAGCTACAGCTTGCTCTGGCCTGCTACTTTACGGTCTGCTACTCTATCTACACTGGGGGAAAGGGACGGGGAGGAAAAGGGCTGATGAATTATGTGAGGGGAAAGTGCGTATACAGTTATGGCATCTCTAAGCCTTGCGTCTAGCCCAGCGTCTTGTAGAGATGTTATAGCGGCATTTGTAATCAAGGCTGCGCTGTTTGCATTAGGCCAAGGACCCAAAGGGAACTCGTCTGATAGCGACTTCTTATGGAAGTTTGCAGGAACCTACCTACCGCAAGGTGCCTGGCTCGAGCCACAGAATTCTTCGAAAAAAAAAAAGGACCCGAATAAAACATGAATATGGATTGAATGAACAGAAGGAAACCAGCTGGTGCATACATTCATAAATTTTTGCAAGCAAGAGCCATGGTCTATAGAGTTTTCGGATAGTTTTCGGATAGACGACGAACAACCACGGCTTCTACAGCGACAAAAAGCTGTTCTTGCATTCCGAATCGAGTTCTGAAAGCGACCCAGACTGCAACTAAAAAGTCAACAGCAAGTTCCGTCCAGTTACTACACCGCTGGGGATGTCGCTTTGATATGACTTCAGCGCGCGGATTACACATGTTTAAACGTCGCATTCGCACGTTCGGCGGCCTATCTTATGGGAGTGCACAACGCATGTACTCTGCTTTCAACATCTTAAGTTGTGACTGTGACCATAGTATCGCCTTTTTCCGGACTGTAGTCTGCGGACTATGCATGTTTATGCTGAAATTTCGAACGGTGCGGTATATATATCGGTGCGGGCTATACATGCTTTATTTAGGATTCTACGGGCGATAAAAAATGAAACGAGGCCTGACTGCACCAGCAACTCTTTACTGTGCTACATCACATAGCGAACCTTGCAGACAAATGTTTCAAACATACTTTCTGCTAAAATTCGACCCTTCTGAGTGTACCTGCAGCGGCTGCAGTTTACAAAAGATGGAAATGTATATTTTTGACGCAGTATACCCTGCGGATTAAAAAATACAACCAGCAGTATATGTGTATATATACTGTCTCCAATGCACAGTTGCGTATGATGAAAGAGAAATCGCGCACTCGACACATGCTATGTGCAAACATACGAGCAAATAAATCGCTACAGAACACTTCGGCACAGCGTCACCGCTCCACACCGTTGGCGTAAACAGCTGTGGTGTGACCTCCGCGGGAGCCGCTGCGCGAATACGCCAGCGAGGGCGCAGCTGGCACCGACACAATAGGACACAAGGCATTGATGAGGCTTAGCGGCGACGTCTTTCGCTTAGACTTGATCGCTAGAATTATTCAGTCGCGTTTACCGTTCATACTATAACAGCCTAATCAATTAGCGTAAAAAAAGTACCCGCTTTACGCTGACGGTCGAGCTGCTCATCAGCTACGAAGTATTTTGAATCACGGAATTCATAACGTACCGAAACGCCCTCGGCGGGTTTGAGGAATGCCGCAGTTGAGGTCTCCGGGTTAGTTTTAAACCACCAGGTGTTCTTTAACGTGCGCGTAAATATAAGTACACGATCCTCCTTGCTTGTCGCCGTCATCAAAATGCGAACGCCGCGTATTTAAGTGTTCACTTAGTGGACTAGCCATTTCAGCCGCCACTCACTGGTTGGAGCTCCACTATACCAGTGAGGAGGAGACTGGCTGGAGGAGCCTGTCCCCTCACTGATACCCTAACCGATACAATCACCAGTTCCGCGGCACCGAAAATGTACAGTCCACTATAGCTGGACACTGCGCCGTCCAGCGGGACAGCACGACAACGGCGACGGCGTTCTTGCGCCTCAAGTAAGCTACGAGTACAGAGCACGTGTACTTATGGTTACCACTACACCAAGTAGTCCAGCAGTGCTTTATTTTCCTATATAAGAATACTGAATAGCGCAGCAGGCCATGTGAGACGCTTTTGAAGTTTTCTCACACAGGTAGAGAAAGGCAGCAAAGTCGCATTTTAAACTCAGTTGTCTATTCTTATTTTGCTCTTGTAAATACAGCGCCTACGTTTTCTCTTGCCCAGCTTAAACTAACGCGGACGAGAAAGGGGCACCTTTTTTTTTTTTTTCCAGGAGCGTTCTGTTCTTTCTCGTAAGCGCGTTGGCTCCGTAGCTTTCCCTTCAATGCCACAGAAGGTTGCAAGCGCGTGCATTGCAATAAAATATGTACACACCAATGTAGAATAAAGCGGCAGAAGGCTATATGGTGCAAGTTTCTGCATGGGACTGTAAGGTGACGTCCGCTAAAGTAGTGCTTAAAAAAATAATAGAGGATGTTTTAAAGCTGCTCGGACATGCGGGACGCCATAAGTGGGAGCTCGGTTTATTTCTGACCACGCGAGATTCTGTAACATACACCTGAATCTGACTAAAACGGAATCGCTGTAGCAGTCCGCCTCCGTTACAACCATCGATCTGACGCAGGTGAGCATACCGCCATTCGAAGGGAGCGCAACATCACTTCTCAAGTTGAACATATGCTCGCCGTTAAGCTTGTTAAGCCATGTATGTCAGAATTTCATCATCCTGCGTCTGAGAGGACCCATGTAATCTTTGAAAATTGATCGGAAGCACGACATGCTATAGGACAAATTTGCAGCCAGTAGTTTCTCCTTTTTTCCCTCTCTGCTTGTACAACACGCACCACGATGAAACGTTCAGCCACAGGCATAATTACTCGGGGGACAAAAGACACTAACCATTCACGCCCTCGGCTTTTGAGATATGGATGGCATTTCTTATCTTAGGAAGCGATCGCAGAGTGCAGCCCTTCTAACGCCAATGACCGCCATCCACAGCCGCGTCACTAAAGCCAGCTCCTTTCGTACCAAACGAGCTGGCAAACGACCGGAACATTCGTTCCCACACGCAGCAAAAAAGCATGCTACGCATAAAAAAAGGAAAGAAAAAGGAAAGTCCCGCAAAATAAAGAAAATCAAAGAAGCCAATAGAAAATAAAGATAAGAAAACAAAAAAGAAAGGGGAAAAATGACGCCATCGCGCAGGGATCCCCCACTCGATCCAGTTGTTTTCATAGTTTTCTTAACTTCCTGCAGAGGGCGCCACTAGTACCGTTCGCGACGAGAATAGCGCCCGTTTCGCGACGCCGAGTTTCGATTCGTCTTTCGGAGCGAGAGCGCGAGAGTTGCTGAAGAGCGCCGAATGGCGCCGTTTAAAACTGACCTTCCTTACCATTTGGATTTTCTACTATATGCTTAAATATAGAAAGGAGAGAATGAAGTTACGTTCAAATAGTAACATCAATATCCCCAAAGGACAAACGCGGAAATTAAATAAGGCTAAATATTGCATTATATTCTTCTTGAATAAAAAAACAAGTCACTGTTGTCAAGGGCGGAGTTTCTTCGAGTGAGAAATATGGCGCAAACTTGAGGGGCGCAATGCCTACCACTACATTTCAAATAAAGATTGAGCTCTTGCTCTTCCTGACAAAACTCCCAGTAACGTGTGATAGCTACAAAAATTTACCGTAATATCAGTACCACGGACTTTTTTTTTTTTTGAAAGGGATGGTAGTGATACACACAACACTAATTTCGTGTTAAAGGGCCCCTGAAACGGTTCGGACAAATTTTGTAGACGCGTAGGGTATAGCTAAAGTAGAACATTCGCACCACAACTTAAGAGAAGCGTTACGTATTAATGGAGCTACAAGCGATTACAAGTTATCCTCCTCCTTAGTCATGCTTTTCCTCCTCGTTCGCCGAGCGATCGGGGCTGCGTCGGGACTGGTTCTGCGTCACGATGCGACGTCACATCGTCCACTTCCGGTTGTTTTTGAGACCGCCCCCGCCCGCGCGAAACATCTCCGCTAGCCGCTTGGCCGTCGACCCCAAGCGAGAGCTATCGAAGCAGCGTGCGTTGCGAGCATTCTGTCGCAGCGCCGAACGTGTCTGGTATTCCGACAACCACACACATGCTGAACGTTTCGACGGAACGGTAGAGACAAACTCAAGCTGATCAAGGTACGTGAGCTGCCCTGATCGGTCTCTACAGTCCAGCCACGCGATGGCGCAGAGCTTAACCAGCCACAGAAAGAGCTACTATTGCTCTAACCAAGTGTAAAACATTTTAAACATTTGCAAAAACAACGTGTTAACGATTACCCTCCTGCGAAAAATTTACACCAGCAGCAAAGAATACAGTTTATTACTGCTACTGTGTCTGGTTGAGCTCTATGCCACCAGGAGGCTGCACCATGCAGACCATTCACATTTGCGCTTCTGTTCATCCCATGAAACGACACGCAAGGGGACACGGCCAGGCACTGTCCCCTTGCGTTTGCGTTTACCCTAATACCGGACTCGCGAAACGCTATTGCGTTAGTAATCTTCCGGTGTAAAGTGACGGCCGCAATCGCGCAAATCCTGGCGCCGATCGGATAGCGGCAGTCCGATGCACTGCAGCCAGTCCGCTCATCTACTGGCTTGCAGAGGGACACGATGTCGCAGCTTGACATATTGCCAGTCGCTACGCTTGCAGTCTTTAACGCAACAAAGTCGAATCATCGCGCTCGCGAAAAGACAGACCGACACTGACGGCGGAGCTCTCGTCAAAGACGGAGCACGTTGTAACACAAGCAGACGACACTTGTGTGCCGGAAGTGCTTAAGTGTACCGAAAAATTGTTCTTGTGCATTTCCTTTATGTTATCTTTTTTATAAAAACAAATTAACTAACATTCCAACTATTACGAACGTCATTTGTTTACCATAAAGTTGGAAAAATTATCGATCACGCGCCCTGGTCAGCCAATCGGCTCGCCCCACTGACGTCATATGGGTGATTTGCGTCATATGGGTAGGGGCGGCTTAAAATTCCGCCGCGCAGTGTGCTGCGATCGGCAGCGATGTGCATTTTTAAAACCTTATAAAAAATTACACGCTTTACGCGGAGCACTTAGATGCGTTTATTAATGATCAGAAGGCCCTACTCTAACGACTCTGCGTTTGTAGAAAATCGTCAAAATCGTTTCAGGGTCCCTTTAAGGCGGTACTGACACGATATTACCAACTCATTTCTTTTCCGTTAAGTGAAGGTCCTGGAGCTCTATACCTTACCAAAAATAGTGGCAAGCATCAGAGCGCGAAAAATAATTGAATATAACGGATTTTCTACAGCCAGTTTCGGTATCGCTTCTCATGGCGATACTGTTTCCTGACGTGACGAGGGAGCAGGGCATTGCGACGTTTTGACACCCGCTCCAGCTCGCTCGGTCGTCCACCATGCTGCTACATCGGCCGTCACAATGAGCAACAGCATACGAAGCGACTGAGCGAGTGTCAAAACGACGCAGCGTCCTGCTCCCTCATACTGTGTCGTGGCGTCACGACCCATGGCGACACAGTGCCCTTCCAGAAACGAAACTGACTGTAGAAAAGCTGGCGAACTTTTCGGTTAATTTCGATGCTAACGAACGGTCAGGGTCGCCGCTCATTCCTGAGCCCAAACGTTTCTTATTTAGATTTTAAAACTGGCTTTCGGAAGATAATTTGTCGATCACACGCCAATCTTCTGCCGAAAACACCTATTTTCGGCCTGCCATAGGAAGCGAGAACGGTGGCTCAATATGAGTAATTCGAGTATTTACACGGCCATAACGCGTTTTTTTTAAATATAAAATTGATTTGAAAATTACTTGGCCGGTGCAATCGGATGCGATGTTGCGTCCGCGGCGTCCTCAACAGCTTACTGTCAGAGCAAGCGTCATCACACGACGGCGATTCGCGTACCGTCTCGCGCAGCGTAACAACGACGACGCGCTGCTTTTGGTCTTCGATTACAAATTAGGCAGTTTTGAACACATTTTGTGCACTAGCTCCGCCCCACAAGTTCAATTATTAGCATGGGTACCAGGCCACCGAGACACTCATCTGAATGAAATGGTTGATTCTGAGCACGATCTTCTTTTAATGGTTTGTTGTTGGTTTGTTAACGGTTTGTTTAGGAGCTCTAATGCCATTTCGACATTAGTTTTCTGGTTTGAACACGCAGAAAGTGGGTGCACATTCAATTCGGGAAAGTGTTAGGACCGGCTAAGTACTGCCAAATGAAGGAATGTTGTGTTTGGGTGTTTTTTTTTTTTTTTGCCTCTTGTTCAATTCGACCCACCAGGTCCCATTTCATATCTCCCATCAGGGTCTAATTCATGAAAGTCGACTATTACAGCTACAACTCGTTGATGTAATAGTATTTCAAATTACATTTTATTATTTACACACATTTGTGTTTTTATTATGTGAAGTACGCATACTATGTTTTGGTTGCGAGTTCAAACGGTGCACTGTGGCCACTGGCCATTTACTAGTAAAGACATTAAGATCTGCAACAGCTTCTGTCTAAACATTGTCATATTTTGTGACGTAAATGCACGAGGCAATGCTAATCGAATCGGATGATGCATAACTACATATTTCTCTCATATGCGACACACTACTTTTTGGTTGCAAATGTGAGCAATGGAATTCTTTCTAGCTTTCAAAGCACTGCCTGCTATGAATAAAATGGAGAATACATGCTTTAGATCCTAAGCTGGGTGGGCATAACATGATGTGGCTATGCCAAACACTCACCATTGTCTGAGCACAGAACACGTGACAGTAGTGATGGTTTGTTTGGTGCTCTTTTGTAATGTAGGCAAAGTGAGTCAGGTCTTCAGCATCTTGGCAGGCACAGTGGATATTCCGAATCTCATGTTCGCACACAGGGCGCTGAAGAAAAAAAGGCGAGAGAGAGAAGAATCAATGTTTGCTTGCAACTTTATAACATAGATTTAGTAGCAGAGTTCTTTATGGCACTGAATCCACTCACCTTTGTTACAGCATCGACAAACTTAACTCCACGGTGTGACACGGACAGCAGCACACAGGGCACTTTGCCCATTTTGCGTGTCGATGTCTTGAGCTTGTGGATTGATTGCCGAGTCGACTCTGTTCCTTGCAGCTCCTTCACAAGTGTCGAGCCAAGGTACTGCAAAGCCATGCAAGCATGCATTGACACCTCATTAGTTCAATAGTTCAATACCAATCAAGGAATAAGCATATGTTGAGCACTTCTATAATAATGTTAGGAGTTTGCTTAACTGTAGCCCATTTTGCTTCCATAAACAGAAGCAATAATGGGTTTGCCTTACTGATACAAAGCCATAGTCCTTGTGAAAATTTTTCTTTGCATATATTTAGGTGACATTTCAATAAATAATTAATAATAATGTCAACTGCAGTGTCGACTCCCTATACTACAGTTAAACCTCGACATAATGAAGTTGGTAAAATCGGCATTTTGCTTCATTATATTGCAATTTCAGCACGTTGAAATAGAATTCTTTATGCAAACAAGTACATTCGCCGATAAATTTTTCTCAGACGGAAGGAGTTGCGAATTTTCCAAAATTATCCGGCAATTGGAGAAAGTAGATTTGATCTGTTTTTTTTTGTTCGTTTTGTTGCGTTTGAGAGTCTGCAACGAAGATACGGTTTCCTGCCATGTCGACGATATCTTCACATCGGTGCTACGAAGGGAAGCCAACCACGCTTTCGGGCGTGGTTGGCGTTCGGGTAAGAGCACTCCCGACACTGCCAAGACTGCACGCTCGGCACCTTGCAAGTCACTGCTGCCCAAAGATGCCAACAAATTCAGTGTCAAGTCATGCAAAACGGTCCAAAAGTCACTGCAACCCCAGAAAGCGATCCTTTGGAAATAATCATCTGCATACTGACTCTCTTGCACTTTCCAATTTTTCTTTTTACTGCAGGAATATCACAATCTAACGACGAAAGCTTCTTACATGTGCAGTGTATTCACAAGAGCCATTGATGAGCATTTCTGGGTCGTGCCTCCACTGGGCAGCTGCTGTGCTGGCAGCACTGTGGGATGCAGGAGACCGACCAGGATCACTCATCAGCTGCGTTGGCGGTCGAATGCGAAGACTACTTGGTGCCAGCCTGTCATCGTCTTCTACTCCAAGCTCCCGAAGGCCCATATTCTGCAGAGGAAGCACCAATGCAGCAAGCAGTGTAATAGCGTTTGAGGTCAAACGTAATTAGCTGAAGTGTGAAATCCAATATGAAAAATGTGACAGTATGCAGCAACAAACTCCTCCCCATATGAACACCTAGACCTACAACAAACAATGTTCTCTGGAGAATGGACCTGCAGTGTCCAAGTGCAGTGTTCCTGTTTCCGACATGATGTGATGGCAACTAATGATGAGTTAATGCTGAAACAATAAGAGCTTTCTGCTCTTTATTTCCATCACTCTTTGTTCTGCAAGTTCATGAAATGCATGCCTACATGTCCACGTGTTGTCTGAATGTGAAACTCCTGATAGAAGGTAATCTCTCGATGGAAGGAGTGAACTGCATAGCACCAGCACAAGCTTGCACAGTGCAAGCCTGAATTTCTGGCTGTTTGCATAAGTAGGCAAGAAATTTGGTATTTGTCGCAACCGCATTTCGAAAACATTTGTGGTCACAGGCATATATGAAATCTTGATAATTTCAAATTTCTTAACTCAAATTGACGGATTATTCAAACTGCTCTGTTTATTCTGGCAAGAATGTCCTATGTTTTGCGTAGGGAAAATACCATGCAACCAATATTTTGAACACGATCTCCCACTTCCATGTGCTGCCTTTCGGAGAAAACCGAGCCAAATGGAAAGGTTCGATGCATCGCTAGCTACCGTAATGTCGCGTGCTGCAAAATTAATGAGCGGGTAAAATAGCAGCACACGCCCTCCTTTCCCATCCGACTTGAGCTGAGCAGAAAGAAAGAGAAGGTCGCAGTTTCACCCGAAAGGCAAAGCACTGCAGATATTTAGCAAATCCGATATTCGGGTAAACACAAGCGGATTGGGCATTTTACCAGATGAAATGATGCACAAACGTGAATGGCCTGTGCGGTGCAGCCACCTGGTGACACAGAGCGCAATCAGACAAACAACCAATACTGTAGTATTAATGCGCCACATGACATTATGCTAGCTAGCGATGCGTCAAACCTTAGTCTTTGGTTCAGATTCGTCCGAAGGACGGACCATGGGAGCGGGATATCTTGTTTGAAACATCGGTTGTGTGGTATTTTCCCTATGCAAATACATGGGGCATTGCCGGAATAAACAGCAGTTTGAATTACTATCCGTCAATTCAAATTAAGAGATTTCATATATGCCTGTGCCCACAGACATTTTTAAGATGCGATTGCAACAAGGACCAAATTTCTTGTCTCGCATGCATTTCCTCACACTCACAGCAAACGACGCACGAAACACGATCTTATCGCACTACCTAGGCTTCTTCCGGCATTTGTCGAGCGCTGATGGAGGAAAGATAAGACTTTTTCAGTGCGAGCCCAATGTCTGCTTGGTTTTGCATGCTGTACCACATAGGTAAAGCATCTATAGGTCGAACTCCATTTTATTCGAATAAATTTCCGGCACACTGAGTTCGAATTAACGAGATTTTACTTCTACTATAAAACAGAGGACAGTAAAGATCTTAATTTGTAGATAATGCTTTCAGTGTATAAAGTAAGCTCATTCTTACCCTGAGGCAAGACTAGGCAAGTAAGAAAAAGAGAAGTAGCAATGGGTAGCAGCATTGCCTTGAGATTCCCACACAAACAAGACAAATTTTAACAACACCTTCTTGGTGCTACAGCATTGCTTGTCAAGGGAGCAGAACTTGGTTGTGCTCAAAAGAGGGCAGGCTACAGCTGTCAACTTTTGATAACTTTCCTTGCATAAAACTGGTACGAAAGAGTGGAAATACAGTAAAATAACTTCACACAGGCACATCACTGTAGTCAGAAAATATAAAAAAGATAACTTTGTACTTCTTTCCTTTGTTAATAAGTTTCCTTTTTCTGAAAGCATTTGAAGAATACTCTGCCACTATAAAGTCATTTAGTCTCCTGAGTCGAGTGGCCACTACAGTCTTCTGAGTACCTCTGAAGCTAAAGCTGCACCTGCAATGCTTGAAGATCTTTTCAGTTTATGGTAACACCAAAAACCTTTATGGCCATCGGCATTACTAGGATGACGAAAACGACAAAGCACTCAGCAACATACAAAGTGTTAATGTTGTGCAAGGTTCAATATAACTGACACACGAAACTGACAAAGCTGAATAGTAACCATTGATATTTTTTTTTATAACAGCAGGTGTGTGACAATCAGGTAAGACAACTTTCATGTCAACAAAGTGTTAAGTTTGGCTGTTGGCACATGTCTACCATAATGTAGAGCAGCTCAATGACATGTCACAACAGTGAAAAGGATGCAGTGTTAGGTTTCCAAATCACATAAACACCAGACAAGCTGTGCCCCATCTTCGCATTATTGTTTTCATTCCTCTGCGAAGTACTCACACTTGTGAAGTGAATGCAACAGTGCTGTGTATGACCACCAAAGCCACTTTGAACATTGCTGTGGCAACTTGCCAAGTTTTGTCATGAGTCACCAAAATTACCAACTATTATTGCAATAATTACAGAAATTTTCTAAGGAATGTGTTTCAAACATTGTATGAGTAGATGCTTGATTTTTTTTTAAAAAAGAAAGGCAGCTTGCTTACTGCTATGACTTACCAGTTTAGAGAGACCGAGGTCCAACTCATCAAGGTCAGCGTAGCTGTTATTTGCCCGCTCACCTAACGATGCAAGTATTCGTTTCTGGTGTCCGAGTTTGCTAATTTCTAACACAGTGTTCAGCTCGAGTTCCCAAATCTGGCGGCAGCGGTCCAGAGAGCCCAGCCCATTGTCCCGAAACCGTTGTGCGTAGCAGCCAAGACCAATAGAATCTAGCCAGGCATCCAAGCCCGGATCCGATCCAGGTTCTAGTCGAGGAACTGAGGGAAGCTTCTGTGCCGCCGACTCAACCATAAGCCGCCGGTGTTCAGCGTTGGACACACCCATGTCTAGAAGGTCCTGGTCTTCCACAAGCCCACCTCCCTGAGGGATACAAAGAAAGTGATAACATTGTCATGAATTTAAAAGGCCTTGAAGAAAACTAAATCCACTTGACACATATAGTAAAACTCTGTTAACAGACCCACTCAAACGTGTAGTTATAGATTAGTTGTGTACAATTTGAATGTTGCTACTAGTGATACCTCTTTACTTTCCCGTGCCCCAACTTTCTGGGCCCCATCCCCTTTACTTCAAGTATGCATAAATTGCACTACCACGATCTAACAACTGAACCTGGGAACTTGAAGCACGATGTACATTATTATAATTGTCAGAAATAACAGATGAAGGTTGTTTCTGTTAAGGAAAATGTGTTTCCATTTAAAGCCTACAGATTCATTTTTCTAGCAACATGCAGTAAGCAGAAACAAAATTAGCCTGATCGACACTGAAACCACATTGAAAGTCATGCACTGCTGCTAACCAAAAGATTTCTCACCAGAAACCGAACATCATCATATCCGTTCACCAGAAGCAAGTTGGCATACTCTGGAAGGCCAAGATCTTGGAGCCAATGTTCAATGCTTTCGGGGCAAGATGATGTCGATCCATTCGGTTCTAAATGTAAGAAACAGAAAACAAGTTTATCGAATTTAATCACACAGGCATGATACTGCTACTGCTTGTGCAGACACATTCAAAAGTATCTGGATCACATTTCCGAAAAGAAAGAAAAATTTTTGGTAAATCCTTATAAATACTTGCCCGATTTCTTCTTGTGCTGCCGTGTAAGTGTGCGAGCAAACTCTTCCTCCATATCTCTTGCAAAAATGGACTCCCTCGCAATGCCACTCCCAAATGATGCCATGATGTCTGCAATCTCTGCCCACTCAGCATTTTCATCAAAGGGGCTTGCAGGCTGCTCTTGTTGCCTCCGCGTCTCTTCCACAGCTTCACCGTCTTTCTGTGGTGTCTGAAACATGACAAAATATAAGATGGGAGCAGTTAGCACAAAATTGTATGTTTCAACATTGCAGCAGGAAAAATCAGGAATGGTGGAAGTTCATAATGGTATTGTTAATTTTTAGAACACAAGGTACATGAAAGTTCAGATTTGTTAGCTGTGAGATATGACCCCCCAAAGCAACTGAAACATTACTGCTTCATAGGCAAACAGGAGCACCAATGAATGCAAAAGCAACAATTGTGGGAACAATTTTACAAATAGGATCACTATTGAACACGTGAACATTCAAGTACATGTGGCAAAAGAAAAATCTGGTTTCAGTTATTGCAACATGATCATTCGGCACCTTAGAAACCTATAAACAACAAAACAGCACCACAAGGACAAGGGCGATAATGAGCAGGGTAGACTGAAACAACTCTTATTCCTACCTTTGTTTTTGTATTTATTGCATAGTACTCCATTGTGCATTCAACCTCCAGTTACCATTAAGCTGAACTGTACTTTAAGATGGTTTAGAAAGTCACTTCACAGAACATTTGTTACATGTGCAAGTCTGTCATGAGCAAAGCGGTGCCATGTTAAACTACCAAAATAAAACTATCGGTATTATTCCCTCAATAGCATTAATGCAAAGCTACTGAACCAGTTCGTTTGGAGTTGCATTAGCCCTCACTTTGTCGGCAGCCCCTGCTAACAGCCGAGTACTTTCAAGATGGCACTGCCATGAGCTGATCCTGAATTATTTATATACATCAAAGCTGTATGCCACACTACATGTGCTATGTGGCAAAGCCAACATACTGGAGTGGTGTCTATCGGAGGTCCACGCTTGCGTGGTGGCGGCGCCGGCTTGGGGCCTGGCCGAGGTCGCCCAGGCTCGGTCGCCGCCGGGGCTGTCGGCTGGGGCTCGTCCGTCTTGCTGGAACCCCGGCACAAGCCTGCACATACGAGCCATGACAGCTTCACTCCTGCCTTAAGTGCACCCTTGTACACATGTTCTGTATGTGAAAAAGCACTACCTAGCGTGGACAACCTAAAGAGGCTACATCCCTGGCCACTTGTACTGAGGTCTGAAGTTTTGGAGTAGGCAATACTGATACATAATAAAGCAATTACTGGGGTGCTGCTCAATTCACACGGGAAGCATTCATGAAACTGTGATGTCATCATTAAAATAAGCAACATCGTGCTGTTGAAGCAGATTCCATGCTCATGTGAAAATAATGTTACCGGTCACCTAAACGACTAACTTTTTCTGGCTGCACAGAAACTTGCCGCAAGGTTTTGAAACAATGAACATAAATGACTGATAAGTTTTGGCAAATTGCTTTTACTGCTGGCTGCCACATGCAATCAGTACTGCATTATGCGGGTTAGAAACTGGTCAGAACATTGATTTACTTATTAGGCAAATGGCGCAGCAGAGGTGTGCCTAATTCAGAACCGCGCGCACCTTTGCCTCACACTGAGCGCACACGGAAAGAAACGACAGAAAAGGCGTAACGAGTTACCAGTCATGTCAGCCGGCGCTGGCATCTGCTGCGCTCGAACACAGTTCACAAGCACGGCGTGAGGCTACACCACGTGAATCCTCAATTACAAACGCGAAACAAGCACGCTTCGCAGGCCGCACCGCATACGCGCTCTTCACGATTTGGCCGCGCCGCTGCCCTTCGGGCGCCGGCGCGCTTGCCCGCCCAGCCTAATGCACCAAACAGGGCCGCATTTAGCCTCGGCGCGCTGTCCCCGGGGCACTGCACTGTTGCGACCATATTAGCACAAAGACAAACAACACCAGCGGGGAAGACGGAGGAGCGGCATCGCCCCTGCGGGCGCCGCAGCTCACGCGACGGGCGCAGCACGAAAACACAATCCCCGGTCGACCGTTGTCACCGCCTGCACCTCGTACGGGTCGCAGATCGGGCTGCAGCTCCGGAGCCACGCAGGCACACACACGCACTCACGCATCCACGCACATACACACACAACACAATGCGCGCCCGGTGGGGAGAAGGTCAAGAGATGCTTCTCGCTGCGGGAGCTTCGACCGAGAAAGAAGAACGCCCCCCTCTGTGAACTTGCGATCACGCGGGGCGGGGGCGACGGTCACTTGTTGCGGACACTAGCGGCTCCCGCTTAATGGCACCGGAGGCCAACGCTAATTACGGGGCTCGTTAGCCGGCCCGTGCAAGACACCCGAGGGCCCGTAATGAACCGGGACGACGGTTCGGCACCAGCGGGCTCCTCGACGATGCGGGCCGTTAGGCCTCCGGTCGGCCGAGAGCGTGGCCCGCGACCGTAGTAATCGAGGGCGGGGGGCGGTCACCACGCATCGGCGACGGGCGCCGTCTTCGTACCCCAGCGCTGGAACACCATGCCGACGTCGTCGAAGGTGAACAGGTACACGGGCGGCTCCTCCGTGGCGGCCGTTCGCTGTTCCAGACAGGCACCCCGCGCCGAGGAAATGGATACGCGGCCGCAACGAACTCCGCGGCGGCGAGCAATGGGCGCGTCGACGACGCGGAAAGCGGCTGCTGCGACGGTGACACGACGCTCCCGTCGGAAGCGGCGGAGAACTGCGGCGTCCAAGCGACAAGCTGCAGAGTCAGCTGCAGCCGTCGGTGACGCTGCTCCCGCGAGAAGCCACCTCTTTCACACACACACACACACAACACACGCACGATGCACGCCTGGCAGGACGGTTGCCAAGGTCGCCGTGACGGCCGCCGAAGGAGGCCGGTGTCGTCAGCAGCGGCCAAGCAGGCTGCTTTTCCTTCGCCCGTGTCCTCCTCGCTTCTTGAGCGGCCCAACTGGCCCAACTTCCCCCCCTTCCCCATGACGGCGACCCTCCTCGCGGCAGCTGCTGCACCAGCCAGCAGCGACGGCGAAGAACGCACCGGAAGCGGCCCCCCCCGCCCGCTGCCGTGGAAGCCGGCAGCAGCAGCAGCAGAACCACATCGTCGCGAAGGGAACCCGCTGCTGGCAGGGCGGGCGCCGGGCCGACGTTGCATCGCGGAGAAGCTAGCTTTCTCGAAGAATGACAGTTCTCGACTGCTCCCGCACCAAACACCAAACATGTAGCAGCACCCACAGGGTCATGTACACATGGATGTATATATGATTTGTACATGAGACATATTATGAGGGCATTGTACATGAGTGTAAATACTATAGACTCATGTATGTGAGCATACTTAATACATACATACATACATACATACATACATACATACATACATACATACATACATACATACATACATACATACATACATACATACATACATACATACATACATACATACATACATATCATCGTCCTTTTTCATGCGTGAAGAGCAAGGTAAACCGAAAATAACCCCAAAGAAAGCCTGGCTCTTCAAGATACGTAATGTTTGCGTGCGTACAAAATTGCATATTACGTGCACAATATAGTTTGGATAAAGCAACGACACTGTCACTGCTTGCCGTGTAAACCAGACTCGCCCCGTCGTCATCTTCAGTTTCCTCCACAGCAAGTAACATCCAACATTAAGTTCGAAAATCCTAATGCGTGTTAGGTGGGCGGCCTCTTCCAAAGCAACGTCACGTTATACTATTACAGCGAAGCTGTATACAACTACCCTCCGGCGGTGGTCGCTGTCTACACGTCGCGTCGACACGAATGGAGAGAGAGAGAGAAATAACGTTTATTTGCACTCGCAAGAAGAGTCCCGAGGAGTCAAGAGTCTTCCTGTCCCTTCGGCTTGCAGCAGCCCTTTTCGGCTGGCTGTTGCTCCTTGGACCTCAGCGGTGACCAGGGCCAAATTTTCTTCTCCAGTTTCTCACGAATGCTCTGTAGCTCTCAATCTAATGTAGGCATCTTGGAAAAATATATACAGAAATTGACCGCTATGACGACTCTATTATTACGCCGAGTTTCATTCACTTGTCATAATTAGTTCACAGTGAAGTTGTAAGCGTTACAGAATTCCCGTCTGCTGTCAATACATGGCCGTCTACGGAGGAACTATGGCTACAGAAAACGGCTGCAACTCTTGTTTTATCGAAACTATCCCGTAACAAATTATATGACAATTAGCAGATAAGACGACTCCGAGAATACGCCGTTTCACCTACTTTTCCTAATTACGTAGTCCACGGTGAAGTTGTAAACGTTACAGAACTCTCGTCTGCCATGCGGCGGAATAATAATAATAATAATAATAATAATAATAATAATAATAATAATAATAATAATAATAATAATAACACCTATATATACATAGATGCGCCGATTGAGGTAAAACACACCACAGCTTCGCTGCTCGTCCTTCACAGAGTGGAAGGGCTGACAATATTTTTTTTTTGTTTTATTTCGTTACAAAAGAAAAGTGCAAGGACGTTCACCGGTCTCAAAAACACAAACCAGTTCTGCTTTCAAACTAGCGCACCAGGTATCCAGTCGCGAATCGAGGAGGCTTAGTTGCATGAATTTACGCGAGCGAACCGCAAGATAAAAAAGCCACGATCAACCGCTATAATGTTCGAGGCTTCACAAACTAAGCAGTTATAGCCTCTCTCTCTCTCTCTCTCTCTCTCTCCCTTCCACGCTACCCGCATCATATGTTTTCTCGAAATGGGGACACGTGGCTAATCCGCGTCGCTCTGGCAGAAACGGGTGCAACGCAAACCGAAAAAGTGAAACGGCAGTGGCGCCGTGAAGCAGCTGCAGTGGTGCAACCTTGTCACCCCCCCCCCCAAAAAAAAAAAAAAAACCCAAGACGCGATGCACTGCAGCGATCTGGCGCAAAGAAAAAAAAATAAATAAACCGGGGAGCGACCGGTTGCGCGCGCGCGCGCATTTCCACACGCTCCCCAACACCGCCCAACGTTACAAGAGCGCCGCGCGCTTTCCAAAGTAACGTCGTCGGCCGCTTCACCTCCGGCGTTTGTTTTGGAGCCGCGCCTTCCCGACGAGAGGAGCGTTCGCTTCCCCCCCCTCCCCCCCACTTTCACTCCACTCTGCGTCGACCGCCATCTCCTGTTGCCTGTGGCGAAGCGCGCGTAGCGAGCAGGCAGCAGGACGTCGCAACAGGGCGCGTCCGTCCTACGGTTTACGTAACGCGCGCTTCGGAAACCGCTGGGAAACGGCGAGCGCCGCCGAAACAATGGCGAGCTCGATCCCTTAACCCTCTCGCCCCATAGAGTTTCCAACATGAATAATTCTGACGCTGGGGCCTAGGGCACACAGAAGTTTCTCAAGTGTATGTGCGCGGTTCAGTCAGCATGTAAATGAGGTTGCACGCTTATGCTGGGTGTTCTTGAGGCATATTAGCGCGAACCTACTTATTGAGCTGAATTACTCGAACATGCAGACATTACTTAGGCCGGAAATCAAAATGCGGAACTGACTAATTAATGCAATTTCATTAATCAATTTTTTAGAACGAATGACTTTAGCGCACATATAGCGATACACGAATTGAAGCCGTGATTTCACGAGGCACGTCCACTAGGAACGAAGCTTGAAACTAACACCATGCAATTCTAAGTCGGTCAAGCCTCTTGCGAAAATGCACTGCCGCTCTACTTTTGTAACTAAATGCCTTTTTTTTACGCATCGAATGTAAAAAAGGAAATTACATGAGCGCCTACGCATCTCGTAGCCAACTTTGGGAACAGCCATCTCGAAACTGGTGCACGATCCTCGTCCTTTGTTCCAAGCGGATGTGGCCTTCGATGTCACCGGCTGCACGACTCGTAAATCGCAATATGTACATACCCGAGAAGTACATATAGTCTAAAGGTTAAAGGAACTATCTTGCCTTGATTTGCTTAGAAAACTTTGAATTATCGGAAGAATGGCAAATAAGCGCGCAATAAGTAACGCAAGAAGAACGTCTTAAGCCATAAAAGCACTGAGGCAATTGAGTCAAATCCATGTATGGTATACTGTATGCCCCTCGTTCCCACGGAAGCTGAAGGATTCCAGCAAGCTACGTGAGCCTCCATTCCCATGAGCAGCGTGTCGCAACGGCCCAGCCCGCCTCGCCAATAGCTTCACGTAACTTGCGTTTCGAAAGGCGCATGGGAAACGCGAGCGCCGCCGCCGAAACAATGGCGTCATCAATCGTGGCCCGTCCGTCCCGCCAAACGATCACTGCATAATGGCTGGGCCGAAATAAAACATGCCGGACACTACACAACGCGCAATCGTTTCAAAATCGCCGCAAACATGCTCCACCGAGAGAAAAGCGTTTTCTATAACAATTGTCAAAGAAAACTCTTGCCTCCGCAATCATTTCAGCTACAGATCGCGCGAATGCTCGGTATAGTACATGTATTTGCATCGTCTTCGTACTTTGCGGCATTATATTTATTACGCTTCGTCTTTCTAAATTTCCAAGAAACCCCGTTTTCTCCAAGCCCACGAGGACGGTAATCGTCTGCACACATGCATGCATAATCGTCGCGAACCGTTGCAATTACAACCCCATATTTCTTTTTTCTTTTTTTTTTTTGAAAAAAACGATCAGTTTGCAAAATCGCAATGCCGCCTGGAGCCAGAAGGACTAAGTTTAGACATCATATATCCGCGTACTATCCATCAAGTTCCCAGGCAAGTGTGCTATATATTCGCGACGTTGTCGAATTCCGTCTTGCTGTCAAATTCTGCGATGCATGGCGGCATTTTTAGCCCATCTGAGTCAATAATCCCTCCGAGTCAATCAGAGCTGACGAGATGGCGGATTCGACAACGTGGCGGAATATGACAGTGCCCAGAACAGCACTCCACGCTGAACCGTTGTACTTCGTAAAAGCTTCAGCCGACAATGTAAGCGCCAGTTTCCTCTACATTGTGCAAAACTCAATGGCGCGCACAGCCTATAATATATACTTCACGTATAGTGCGAACGATTCGAACACGACAGGACTCCTCCGTGGCTGCGCAAACACCTGGGAAACGCGAGATACCACAGAAACAATGGCAATATCAATCGTGATTTGACCCAGTCGCTGATGCACCGATCGTTATGATAAAAGAGCGGCTGCATGGGACGGACTGCATGCGAGTGAAGGGCACTACACAGGGGCGTAACTTGAGCCAAACATTAAAAACATGCAAATGCCACGTAGCTGGACCGAACCAAGGTAATGTTGTTTGCCGTCGCTTGGAGATACTCGGTTAATTTCTTGCGTCCCGCCTAATTAGATAATTAGAGTTAATTAAATAGTCAACTTCTCAACTATTATAATTATATGAAAAGTGTCAAAGAGAAAATTGTACAGCAACATGAAAAAAACTCCCGATACAGCTTTACTGTTGCCCAATACCTTCTACATAAAAGTGTTTTCCCGAGCGTGAAAGAAGGCCGCGGACATACGCATTGCCTCGAGCGGCCAGTCGCGTGGATGGAGAGGAAAAATCGAAACCGCGGGGGTTAACTGCGTAGAAAGAGGGCGTAAAAAAATAAATAAGTTCTCGCCCCGGCAGTACACGTAGGGAATGCCGATCCCCATACATAGGAGGAAAAATGAGCACGCGACATCCCTCTGGTGAACATGCATGTTTCGCGCAGAGAACAGCTTAAAACCAGTTGTAGCGCCAGCTGCATGGTATGCACACGTGTTCAAGCGACTCAAATCCGGTTGGAAGAAAACACAGGCGCAAGCACAAGAGAACGAAACAGGACCCAGCGCCGGTTCTATTTGGCTGTATGCTGAAAATTGAACGTTTTCAATTCAACATGAAAATTAAAAAAGAGAAACGTTGAATTAGATTATCGAAATTAATATTAAAGATCTCATTCTTATAAGAATCCAATACTTCTTGCTATTCGATTCGTATACATGTTATTCGCGAATTCACTATTCCTGGTTGTCGAATATTTGTTTCCGTTCGAATACAAGGAAAAATAACGCTTATCGGAAGTCCGCAGGCATGAAGTAAGAAACAAGTGGTCCGTTTTTCAAATGTCTCTGCTGCAGAAACGTGCGGTTGCTGCGGAGTCAGCAGTCGCTGAGCGATCGCATGCAGTACAGCTAACCTTTGATCTACACTTCCCAGTCATGCAGTAAGGATGCCTCGAGTTTAGGCAGACTACGAGCTGGTTTTCCCAATTTACTCTAATAAACTTATTTGGATGATCTCATCACATGTTACCATCCTTATAGAACGATCCCCGCGTCATCTAGCGATGTGCTGTTCCCGAGCTTCATTACGGTCATCATCACGGTGAGCACCAGATACGATAACCCTTCAGACTTATTATATCGGCGTTACACGTACTGCCACTTTCGATCGCGATCGAGCCCGATCTGGATCGAAACTCTCGACCACGATTGGCTCCCTCCCGCCGCTCGCGCAAAGGCGCCAATCGCGACCGAGAAAGTCTATCCGGATCGGGCACGATCGAGATCAAAGGTGCGCCGTGTGACACCCGTACTACACTTACAAGCTACCGAAATTTCGCCCATTCGAGAAACCCTACAATAGTGACACTTTACATTCGATTCGCTATTTCGAGAATTCGCACAATCGGTTATTACAACCGCATCACTCATTATATGACGGAAGATAAGCGAACTAGGTGAAAACGCGAGCAAAGCGAATGGGCTGCCGCGGGGCGGATGCATTCATGCCGCTATAGTCGCAATCGAAAGCGACGCAGAGATAAGGGAGCGCTACGCCACAAAGGCTGCCGAACGCCTCGCAGGAATTAAATAACGCGTTACCGACAACTTGCATGGGACGTATACATATATGCGTTACCGACCGGTACCCCTCTGAGTCCTAACCATCGCGCGTTGTCCATCGACCCGGCGCACCCTTCGGATACTCCACACCGAGTTCAGTGAACTCGAGCGTATCTGTCTACCGCGAACCGCGCGCAGAGAGACGACGCAGTTATCGCTATGCTTTCTTGCGTTGTGAAACGCCACTGACACGCGCTGCATGCTGCCCACACCACGGGAGCGCGCATCGGCACAAGGTGACCTTGACAGCAGTCGCAGAAGGGACGCATCACCGCGGGTGCTGTGGCTCCACGCCCTCAATCGAAGAATGTAATTAAAGCAGAGCGGAAAGTATATTTGCCGGCTACGACCGTACCTCCTGACAGCCGCAACTCGAATTTTAGTGCAGCTTACAATGCCACTTAGCCCTTGTCGAGTTATGGTCTTCATGTGACGCGGACTTCCTACGGTGTTCACATTGACGCGTGATACTTCCTCTACAATTCGTACGCATCTGAGGGGGGCTAGCGGGAGAGGAGGTGCGCTGGCGGGCGTGGTTACCAGTGAGATCACCGTATTATTAGAAATGTTAAACAGAAACTATTTATGACGGCCTTAATGCGCAAGTTATCCTGCTGAGCGAAAACATCGCACGCTTGGAGTTGCCGCTCCCATACTGCGCAGTTGCCGCGTGTCATATCTCGGTCGAGAACGACTTTTATCTCGACCTACATGCGAAGGGTGGAGACTGTCCAGAAAAAGATGAGAGAAAAGATTGAGCTTCGGTTTCAGCATTGTACGTACTGGACAGGGACACGGGCCGTCGGAAATGTATTACGAGAGAGAGACAGAGCAAGAGATAGAAATTAACTATATGAAGGTATCCTGCATAAGGAAACTGGTTGTCCTATTACGAAGATAGCACAAAACAAGCATCTTATCGGATATGAGTCCTGGCAGTCTCCCCGTGGCATACGTTAAAGACATGCAGTTCCTATGATTGTTTGAGTGTTTCTACGATACACCGTTTAGCCAGCTTGCTGACTTTTCGCCAACTCTTAGGTAACGTGACATTAACTTTGCGGAAGAGGCAATTGTAGCGCAAGAGAAGTCGCGAGGACACGAGAGGGCACACATAGAACACACGCAGCTCTTTCGTTCGATGTGCATTCTGTGTACTTGCGTCCTTTGCTGCGCCAATTCGCTCTTTCCAAGATGAATTTAGCAACAGGCATACATCGTCACCCGCTATGACATGAATACATGCGGTACGAGCAAAGCAACTTGCCGCCACCAAGCGCGCGATACGTCGTAATACATTCTAAATATCACCGCTGGTTATTACACATGCCGGGCTCGCGGAAACACGGCTTGCTGACACTGACAGTGCTACAACGACGATCACAGCACGCTCAATATCCGGGACGGGCCACCGTCACTCGGGAGCCTATGCATGACTGGCTCGCCTTGCGGTCGCGCATAAGCTCCCTAACCGATGCCACACCCACCCAACACACTCACAACAACAACAAAAAAATGAAACGCAGCGCCACATTGCACAAGCTTCGCGAAACAGATCAAGCCACGTGCTCCCGCGGCAAGCTCACCGGCGAACGGGTTCTCCTCGACGATCTCCTCGACGATTCCCGACGAGGGCGGCTGCTGCGACGACGACGTGGAGCAGGAAGAGACGATGAGCGTGGCGGGCGTCGCCGGCGAGTCCCCTCCGTTCAGCTCGAGCAGCAACTCGTCCTCGTCGGTCAGGGTGTCGACGTCGCGCGAGCTGCGCCGACTACCGCTGCCGTCGCTGCCGCTGCCCAGCCGCCGGCGACGCTGCTGCTGCACCACGTACTCCTGCGGCGGCGACGCGAACGAGGAGGGCGGGCGTTGTTAACGCGCCGTCGCCGCTGACCAACTGCCGCCGCTACTGAAGCCACCGCCAGAGCAGACGCGAAGGCCGCAGCTAGCGCACACGCGAGCAGAGAGATGACGACGAGAGGGGGGGGGGGGGCGGCACGGCTTCGATACGCGCTCGGCAGGTGTGGACGAACGAACGACGGCGCGATATGCCCGCTGCACGTCGTCGGGTTGCGACGGGGCGCGACACAAAAGAGAAAGAAGCGAAATGGCAGGAGCGAACCGACGCGAGAGCTGTCGGGTGGGTGCCCCGAGCGACGACGCCAGCGCCGGCGGGCTGCGGGGTTTATCGCGGCGTCAGGCGACCGTCGCCGCGCGCTCGTAGGCAGCAATAAAAGCGCCTCTTTTCCCAGGCTGCTGCTGCCGACACCACTGCAAAGAACAGCGCGGCCATGAGAAAAAAAAAAAAGAAAAACGAAGAAAACGAAAGAAGAATAATAAGCGCACGAGGCGGCGGCGTCGCCGCTCGGTTGCTAAGCTACGCGAAGCGTGTACTTATACGATGAGTATGTAAGTATGCGACACGGATCGGCGCGCGCGCGCGCGCTCGCACTCCGGCGGTAGCGGCGGGCGGGGCAGACAGACGGCACAGAAGCGTCAGCAGGAGCCTGCCTCGCCCCTCTATAAATGACGACTCCATACTACTATGACGAATGTGCCGCCAGCGCAGCTCCCACGGGCAATCGGTCGGGAAGGGTTTGGGGGTTGGGGTAAGAAGGGGGGGGGGGCATTTGCGGTCGCGATAGGGGTCAGGACGGCCGCGTAGGAAAAGATGGGGGCCGACGACGTGCAAAAACCTGCGAACCGAGTCCATTTCCGCGATAAAACGGCAGGGGGACCGCACAACGCGTTTTAATCAACCGCGCGGGAGTATGGACAGAGAGGGCAGGAAATGAACAGGAAAGAGAGAGAGAGAGAGAGAGAGAGAGAAGCGACTGCTGTTTCTGTTATATAGAAGGCGCGCGGGAGAGATATACGCGCTGCGTGTGGCACCGGGCCAACGCCGCCGCGAGGGACCCCATCAAGGATCGCGAGCAAAGACGGGCGGTGTTTAAACGACAGACGACGACGACGACACCACACTCCGGCGCGCCGAGCTGACACATATGCGCGGCGCCCCTCGTCCCGGTGGGACACGGGGGCGGTTGTGTGCTACATGAGCGGCCGTTGGGGGACGCATCGTTTAATCGAGACGAAAGCCCGCCGTCACCGCAAACTGCGCGCGTGCTTGCTCCTTAACCAAAGACAAGGGAGACGCACACACGCACGGAGTGCAAACGGCTCGGACCCCAGAGAGAGAGAAGCACCCCTAGGGGGGGAGGGGGAGGCGTGGATCGATTGGTGGAGGGCCGAGACGGACACGATGCAGCCGTCGCGACGTCGCGAGACGGCGCGATTCACTCGAGGGGAAAAACCAGCGGCCCGGCCGACGACGTGTACGGTTACTCCGACGCCCGGTCGGGAAAATGTTCCCGTCGTCGCCCCTGCTGCTGCTGCCGATCTACAGCGAGCGAAAATGTGACCGCCGTGTCATTGCCACATGCTTTCCCTGCAAGCATTTTTCTTTTTTTTCTCCTGCGTTGCCTAATTATTGAACGCTTGTCCGAGCCTCGTTTTTGTTTATCACTCACTTTCGGTTTTTCATTATCTCCACCACACGCATCAGAAGCACCCACACTAGGAAACAGAAAGAACAAGATACTCTTGAGTACCAGGCCGATTCGAAGCCCTGCAAAACGGTCAACGCGCGAAGCCCTTCCGACGCATCTGTTGGTGCCTGCGCCCAGAGGAGGCGAAAGTGCGAGCCAGAGGTGCGCAAGAACTCGTGGTGGTGCGTAACTTCGAGCGTGTGGGTGGCAAGAATCCAAGTTCTAACGTCTAGGACGTCGAGGAATATGCTATAGAGCAATAACTGCAGCATACGACGTGCTTACGTCTGACGAAGAGTGCATCTCTTACAGAGAAAGTGGGCACATGTACGAAAGCGAGGCTGAGGGGCACACAGAAAGAAACAAAGTGAATAATGCTATACTGGTATTCAAAAGAACCACATGCTCCGTACGTTCTCACGCGGAAAGGAACTATAAGTAATCAAGCGAGATTTGCAAGGCTGTCATCTAACGACGCTAGGTAACAATGGTTGATTTTCCTTTTTCATTTTGCCGACAGCAACACAAGTACGCGAATAAGCAAATGAAACAGAATTAGCACGAGTCGAAACGACCGTAGCACACGGGACGAATCTGTTCCTCGACTACTTCCACATTCGACGCCACTCGCAGTTGCCCCCCGCTTCTGATAGGAGTTGGCGAAGCAATGCGAGCGCCGTGTGCGGGCTTGCTTCGAAAGGAGGGGGCCGAGGAACCGAATTTCGTCAACACGCGAGCGCGCGCCCGACGTCGTCGTCCCGGTAACAAAGCAGCTATCGAATCGCGTGCCCCTCCCTACCACATACGATGCGACTCGTACGGCTGCAACACGCTGCTCCCTGCGTGGTACAGGCGCTTCGACACCATTACCGCGTTCGGCGTCGATGCATGCGAGTGTGCGTATACGCGCCGAACGAGTCTTTTGCGCCGCGTCGTGTAGCGATCCACCGCGCCGGACGCACGACGAGTCACGCGCGGCCGATCCATACCCGGAAGTGACCCGACTAACGTAGCTCGCAAAACAAACCGCGCTACGGGCTGCACAGACGAAAACGAGCGGCAGACACGGGAACGCGAGGGAGCGAGAGGACGAAGGATTCGAACGTTTCCGGAAACCGAACGCGCGCACTGCGCCTACACACGGTCGGCCGCAAAAGTTCACGGACCGCGGGATCGGCTTTTCTTTTGTCTCCTGTACCTCGTTTCTCGAGCTGTTCCCACGCTTTCTATAAGGCGGACCAACCATACAGCCTCAACGTCGCATCACTCTGCAACCGAGGCGCGCAATACGAGCATTTTTGCATGGCCCCCTTGTCGGAATGCGGCCGCGGAGTCGAACCCGCATTCTCGACGGCACAACGCCACAACCGGTATAAGGTAGATTCCCTGAGAATTTATTCCTGCAGGTACGACGACAGGAGCGAATGACAACGAACGGCGCTAATGCAGCCCATGAATGACGTAACCCGAAGGGCATGAAGCGAGAGGCGTACCGGGTCGTGATACACGATTTCCAGCAGACTGGGAAAGGGCAAGAAGGAGAGGGGGTATATAGCTCTATCGAAGGGAGGCACTTACGCCGGGAAGCACACCTGTGAACAAACGTGTAGAACCGCAGGCTCGCAAAGGAAAAAAAGAAAAGAAAATAAATCTGAATTTATTCGTAGTTAAGACGTACAAACTGAACTTGACGAGCGCAATGGAACCTCAGCAATGTCAAGATTGGACTGCAGACGTCAATCTCAAGTTACATTGATAAATGGAGAAGCTGCCTTTACGAAGGAATTTCTGGTCCGTATACTTTCGCTCAAGGGAATGTGTATATATACATGCATGCATGGAAGGTGCCCGGCGCGCGACAGACTGGCGCTAAATACGCCTATAGCAGCGGATATACGGCGTAAAAAAACTCGAAGCGGGAAGCGTTCGGGGCGTGCCCTTCTCCCACGCACAAAGCCCATGCACGCTGCTCCCTTATCGGCGCCCTCTCGAGCGTAATCTAGACGCACGCACCCTGCTGAGGGGCCTCATCTTGCTGTGGATGCCGGACTCGGCGGTGCCCGGCGAGGGCGGCGGGAACTCGGGCGTGGGCGGCTGGTCGTAGTGGCTCGGGCTCAGCGGGATCTGCACCGTGGCCCGCTTGGAGCCCGCCGAGGAGGAGGAGTGCAGCGCCAGGCTGGCGGGCCGCTCGTCCGACGACGTCGGGGCCCCCGTGTTGTCGCTCGCCGAGCGGGCGTGCTGCGGCGCCCGCCCGCCGGACTGCAGGCACTCGCTGGCCGCCTGCGGTTCACACGCGCGTTCGAGCTCTACACATACGCTCGGGGCCAGGTGCGATCGCTACACATATACATGTACTCACGTACAAGTGCGATCCGCTGTTAAAGGGAACACGTGGTGGGCAAACAGCACGTAAGAAATTTTTTCGCTCTGGAAGTGTCCAGTCGCCCGGCTTTGCAGCGGATGACTTGTGATGGGTGGCGCTGGCGCCTTTCAGTGTCCCTATAGCAGTGCATCGACGTAATTCATACCGGCCCTTGCAGCTTAGAGCGCAATGATAGCCGCGTGCTGGGGTGTTCCACTTAACAGTGGGTCGCACTGTACAGTCGTGCGCAATATGAGAAAGGGCGCGGCAAATTCGTCTCCCGACAAATGTCGCACTCGTGACACCGGGATTGCAATATTATGAGCTAAATTTCGGTTTCTTACTGAACACTTGGCCTTAGTGTTGCTACTTATATGTTCGGCTTAGATGTTGATCTGCTCTGGCGGCTTCTTTAACGGAAATCACGGTGTTCCATTTCCCATTGTTCTCGGAGGTACTCGATGCAGCAGACTTATTCCGCATTTCCTCGAATCAAAGCACCGTTTCGTCCTCTTCTCTTTTGGCAACCATTCAGCTAGGATGATAAAGCGGGATAAATTGTGCTCAGATTCGAAGCAAATAAATAATTGAACATAATAATAGCTTCGTAAGAAATATCTTCGCATTTACAAATCGAAAATTAGGAGGCCCAAGGCCATCTATAACGTAACAGAAACGGCCGGCTATGGGTCAAACCATTGCCCGCTTCCATGTTCATTCCTATCCATCCATTCAGATCTTTAACTAGCTGACAGTAAGTCAAGCTGGTACTGCTTATCGGTATTCCGAAAGAATGTCTCCCTTACTATAGTGAACCTGTTTGCGATGCCGCTCTAATACATCGATTTAGACACGTCGCGGCCGTCTTTTAATTACAAAGACGGCGCTCACCTTCCTGAATTATTGTTTTTGTTTCCTGCATAATTTACCCCGAGAATACGGGTCAGGGGGCCGCTTCAATCCACGACGCGCTTAGATTGTAGAAAATACGGCATTTTAACAGAACAAAACCTTTCACACCATGTCGGGACGCCAAACAGCCGAATAATTCACGTGCATGGAGCAGTCTGGACGAGCTTTACTTTATGTTCCGGAGGTTAGCCTTGTTTTCCATAATGGTATACCTTTACCCGAAGCCAAATGTCACGTATAGAGTCGGCCACAAAGGCTCAATGGAAGTGGCACGCGTGAAAGAGACTTAATGGGAACAGGGTTTGGGTACGGGCCAGTTGGTATTCCATTGTTTCAAACATCACTTACAGCGCGTACATTGACAGGGAACAAAAGAATGGGAATCCTGCCGACATATATGGCTCGAATGAAAACTATCAATTCGCAGTATATTTCTCCGACCTACACAGCGATCCATTAAATCAGAAGTGGCACGCCTTAACAAAGTAGAAATTCACATTGCAGACATTCAATCAAATCTGTTGTGGAACTCGCGCCCGTAAACTTCTGTGGCCGCGGCTGTGCCATGAGCGTCTGGCATTGAACAAAACACGGGCGCCGATCGCGCGAGGCGAATAAATGCTCCTGTCCCGTTCTTAAGACAGACACCATGTCGATGCGAGGATGGTCCGCTGATAAGGATAATGGACACGCGGTGATTGACAACTGCTAAACCAACGCAAAGGCTTCGACTTAAAAAGCAAAGGTTTAGAATGGTACGATTATGTCTGTCAACATACTAGCATGCATTTTTTGACGCGTTGGCAGATTATGGTATAGTCAGCCAACGGAACCGTACGTTACCAGAAACAATTTGACAATACTGGGAATTCACAATAGAACTGCGCAACGCACGCTCCATTTCTCTGCGTTCTCACGCTTCAAACGCGTTCAATTTTGTTTGGCGGCTCATTTCCCGTAAATACGCGCATACTGTATACGACCGCAAAGACGACGCAACGAAGTCGAGAAGTGACTAAGCACTATAACATCTACGTACAAAATAAAAGACGTGCACAGTATAGCCACCAAAACAGCCCAGGTATAACGCGAGGCCGAGCCATTACAGCGAGTAAAGAAAGAGCGCGCAGGAACACTCGAAAGAAAGCCTCAGGTTCCACCAAGTGCGATTGCTAGTCTGACGGCAACGACGACGATATACATGGTGACAAAGAAGGCACTACGACCACGTCACGGATAAAAATGAACAACTGTGCAGAGACACACGTGACCGCTCCTATAGACAGCTCATCGAATCGAGGGGAGCAGAGGCGCATGCACTTGAGTAGCCGGGTACCCCCCCCCCCCCTCTTTCCCCATATAGCGCTGTAAGAGCGTCTGGGAGAACGACGTCGCGTCACCACTCACCTTCTCTCTTTATCCGTCTATATATACTAAGCTTTCTGCCTCCTTGCCATACACCGCGTACATGTCCTCTTTTAAAAAAACGCACGCACCTTTCCGAAGCCATCACGCGCTGCGCGAAGGCGATGCACCCGCCATCAGCAACGCTTCAAGGCACGCGCAAAGTGCTCCCCGGCCGATGATCGACTGCACCGCCGTGGGTTCTCCTCCGCGGCATGTGTATAGTATACACGTGTGTGTATGTGCACACGCCCGGAGAAGAGCGCGGCGGCATTCCGTCCGGCGATGTGCCGCGTCCGAGTCAACGATTTCGCCGGGGAAGCTTATCCACGGTTATGGCCTTCGACGCTCAATCGCACGTTATGTTCTTCTTTCCCTTTGGAGTCGGAACACAAAACGAACGTCAAAAATGAACGCCAGACGCGGCGCTTGTTGGCAGACACAACAGGGGTCGATATATAACACAAGCCGCGCGCTTTAAAAGTAGAGAAACTAAAGGCGGAGGAGAGCGCAGACTTAAAATTTGAGGCGTCTGTGGCGCCCATTCGGCGTGATTATAGTGCCGCACGCACCTATATACAGTGTCGGTGGATCAAAAACGAACAGGGAGCGCGTAGACGGCAATCCTGCAGTGCAGCTCCCACCGTCCCCCATCTTTCTTGCTCGACGTTTTCCCACAATTTCGGTTGCGCTTTTCGCGCAGCGACCAAAAATACACGGCTTTAAGGCGCGATCGGCGCGATCGGCGCGCTATAGCTCTGACGCTTTGGAGAAGCAATGTGCGCTCAAACGTGCAGCGCCATAAACCCGTCATCAGACGGAGAACTGTCGAAGAAAGAAAGAAAGAAAGAAAGAAAGAAAGAAAGAAAGAAAGAAAGAAAGAAAGAAAGAAAGAAAGAAAGAAAGAAAGAAAGAAAGAAAGAAAGAAAGAAAAGGAAAGCAGTTAAAGGAGCCGAATTTGACAGCCTATATATATACGCAGGGGTGGGATTAGAAAATCCCGAAACACAAGGAAAAAACAAAAACAAAAAAAAGAACAAGGCACTGCTAACGATTGACTGCGCTTCGTCGCGATCACGACAGCCTCGTCACGTATATACACAGACGTCATAAATCGCTCGCTGAGGTCATCGTTTTCCGATCGCAATTATTAACGAGCTCGAGTAGATAGACCAGAAAATAATCGATATAATAGCAGTGAACCAAGACAAACGTAGGTGAAGAACCGCAGCATTAGCTCCCTACTTTCAACCTCATATCCTCGTTATAACGTACGCAAAGCAATAACGAAATGCACCCGATAACAGCGGTATTTTAGTAAGCGACAGTAGCAACATAAACAAAACAAGGAGAGTCCGATTATAGAAAATAACCATTACTACAGATCGTACGACCGTGTTATAATCAACTTTAAGTGAAGCTTTCTCGGAGCGTTTCAATTAAATGCATGAAAAGAACCACGTGACACAGGCAATGTGATTTTATACCCAAGTGTGCACAAGAGACTGTTGACGTTTTCTGCCATCACAAAAAAATTTCACATGATTTGGCTTCGCGGTAAAGCGCATGTAACTGCTCGTGCTCTACAAAGCGTTTTCCAGCTTTAGTTATATATATATAGCGAATGTGTGCTTGCCCGGCAAGACGGCAAGACGCGGAGACCCCGACCACGCGATCCACGTAACCGCCGATTACACAGGCTCCAGGATCAGCGCAGTTTTGAATACACCATGTCCGGGAGCGGTTGTCTACTGTTATACACTGCCTCTGGGATCCGCCCATTCTATAAGTCTAGAAACCGACCGAGCAGGAAGGCAAAGAAAGCTTGAAGGTGTGTATCTGCCGCAGTGAGGATATTTAGGTGCGTTTGTTCCATTACGTATACATACATTCCATAGAGAACAGAGGAGATCACCGGTACATTTGTAGATGGCTACATTAAGCCGGTAAGTTATATATCAGCTGTCCTTAGGTTAAATGCCCATCGAAAAAAGAACAACCACAAATACTGCCAAAAAATACGAAAGAAAAGAAAAAAACATAATGCTATCGCTTTAAGAACCATTATAATTGTGAGTCCAAGAGAAAACGATTTACGATCGAACGCCTTTATAACGAAGTGCTTGGGGCCTTTGTAATCATCATATATCGCCAGAACACAAACGCAGAGATGATACCTGACCTCCAAGTTTTTTCGCACCTTCGCAAGCCCCCAAAGCCAATCACACCGCAATTCGCTAGAAAAATGAGACCGATTCGCAGACACGTCGATAGCCACATGAGTCACACTGGAGACATACGGACGCTCGTGCAAGCACAATGAGTCGACGGCGGCCCTTCTCTGATATCAAGCGTTACACTTGGCTGAGTTATCTCGGGAGTGCATGGCACTGGACTCGATGCAATCCTGCTTTCTTATATTATTCTGTATCGTCCTTATGAAGTGTCGTCCGCTCTTACATTAATTACGGAGAGAGGATGTGCGGTATACATTATCTTTAAGTCTTACTTGCGGAGAATCGAGTTTGTTAGTGCGAGAAAAGCGGACAGTATTACTTTTAAAAAATGCAGAGAAGTCTACGAAACGCCGTTGAAAAGAAAGAAATAATAAAATATGCAATGGACGATTTAGCGAAAATGCGCGAGGCATGCTCTTTGCGAGGGTAAAAAAAGGTGCGACGTAACGCTCTAAAGAGGGTTACGTCGCACCAGCTTGAGGTTCCGAATACACGATTTAAACCGCGTTCACTACGCTACAAAGTGTTGTTGAATGAGCGCACTCGACACACGTCCTGCCTCGTCGAGGAGCGAAGCGCAACTGACGGTGGTCCGGAGCAGACCAACATCAGTCGAACTATATATATATATATATATATATATATATATATATATATATATATATATATATATATATATATATATATATATATATATATATATATATATATATAGTGCGACATAGTACGGGCGAAGGTAACTACATTGTGCTAGAGCAAGAGCGGGAAAGAAAGACAGAAAAGGGAGAGGAAAGGCAGGTAGGTTATCCAGGTTGTACAAGGTTTGCTGCTCTACACTGGGGGAGGGGCGAAACAGTCCGCATAAAAGAAAACAAGGAAACGAGAAAGGCAAGGGATGCACGCGAGAGTAAAGAAGTGACCGGGTTTTATATATGTATAGACAGCAGCACGCACCTGGTCGTAGAGGCTGCTGAGCTCGCAGAGCCTGGACGAGGCGTCGCTGTGATTGTCGAGGTGAGGCTGCTGCTGCTGCTGCTGCGACGAGGCATTAGGCCGCATGTCCACGTACTCGGCCGAGGAGCGCGAGTCGCCGGACGAGAGCCGCCGCCGCCTCTGCGGACCCCCGGAGGTGGCCAGGCACAGTTGCTCGTACACGCCCGGAGAGCAGGCCACCGAGCGCCTGGGGGGTTTCGCGGGGGGCTGCGAGGAGCGTCAGTGTATGCGCGTGTCTAAAAGCCACACGGGCGTGCGTGCATGCTACATACATGAACCCACAATTTCTTTAAAATGTTCTTTAAAAGGTTACTAGTCTAGAGTAAATACTTGCACTCTGGCGTAACTACTACTCTAACTCTAGCGCTGTAGTGTCTGCGGGAGCTGCGACAAATTATGGCGGATCTGGCAGCATGGAAATGATGGGTACAGTACATACATGTACAAGCCTAAACATCGTGTGTTTAGCTGCTTCAGACAGCTTTGTAACTTCGCAAACTGATAATTTTCAAGTATACGCATTACGTTATTATATGCAACGACAATTCGCCTGTGAGTGCTCGGAAAATTTTAAACGTAAGGAAACTCCACGGCGCTTGCCACGCCAGGTGGCTTGCCGCAGGGGGACCACGTCGAGAATAGGCATTCGCCTATGCAGCGATAGTCCACTTTATACGGTCCTCCGCAGACTACGTATATACAGTGTCTCTGCTAGGTTTCGGCAGCCCCGATACACGTTCGCCAAAAGGATACGCCGTGAAGGGTGCACGTTCCGAAGACACAGCACAAGCTATGCAGCTTTCATAATGTTCTTCGCCACATACTACTTTCCTTCATATTCCTACCCTGCCACTTGTTCTCCCAACACCTTTCCCCGGCGTAGATTGGTCAGGGCGACTTCTCCGCCAATTCTCCCATTAACGTTCCTCTCTCTCAACTCTTGAGGCTTACATGCAGTGCGCGAAAGCGTCACGCGCCGTTACCACGATGAGTGTGGTGGCGTCCGGGGTTTTCGCCAAGTTTACGCTAAATGACTGGGCTTCGGCCGTCGTAAGCTCCGCATGTATGTGAACTCGACGCGAGCGGGTGTCGGTTCGAAAGTCGATATGACCGAACTCCACCCGACCGCGTTTACGTGCATATTGACAAACGCGGGTTGAGTGAGTCAAGGAAACCCTAACAAATTTGGGTCGGCCGAACTCGCGTGGATCGACAGCCGCTCAGCCCGATCCGCTAGAGTCCACTAGAGTCGATCTTACAGTGTACTCTAGCGGATCGACTTGAACCCGACAACCGGGATTCAACCCGACAAGCTGGCTCGATCCGACTTTAACTGGTTCGCGCGAACGCAGCGGTAGAGATATGTCGGATCTCTGAGAAACTATAGCTGCACATGAGCTTCCGGGACAAATACAGTCGTGGTATACGGGAGGCGCGCTGAGACGACGCGCCCGGCCAGCTGCAACGGTTGATATGCATGCATTCCGCACGGGTGCCGATGTGCGAGTAGTTGCACGGTATGCGAGAGGTATGCGAAAGTTTCGGTTTACACTGTTCGTGCGGAGCCAGTGCAAACTGAAATTCGTGTGGCTGTGTGTGACATGAGAGTATTTTGCTCTTCCGCACGCGTGCGGAATGCATGCGGAAGTCCGCGCGGATCGAGCGTGAGGCGGCCCAAAGCTAAGAACCAGCGAGAACGTTGTGACCACAAGATGGTGGCAAGGATAACGGCACCGGCTTCTGATTTTATTTCCACTTCTAGAGCGACATCCACCATCTTGTGTGGGTAAAGCTAGACGTGTGGGGGAAGCGCCACTTGCAGAAATTCGCATATCCCCTATTGTCCAATTCCGGGGTCAGCTGCTGATTTCTAGCGCCTTCCGTAAGTGGACGTCGACAAGGAAAAAAGTTTATTTCGCCGCCTATAAGGTTCAATTTCAATACAACTAGAACGCGTTCATCGGAACGAAACAGCGTTTCGAGCATTCACTGACTCTAAGATGGGGGTATATATGCTTGGTGCGCCCCATACGGCCGCCATAGCGCGGGTATACGTAATAAACGCTTTCGTCCCACTGTTCTCGTGTTTCGCCTATGCGTGGTCAAGCCGCGCGCAGGACAAATATACGCACGTGTTTTTCTTGCCGCACGACATCCGCGTGGTGGCAAATACACGTAATTCAACACCGTATTTCACTGTGCCCTTCACTGCCGAAAGAAGAACTCGTTCGACGGCAATATTGGGCGGCAACGAATCCCCAAAGAAACTTCGCAGCTGGGTTTATTTATTTATTTATTTCATTAGTTAGTTAGTTAGTTAGTTAGTTAGTTAGTTAGTTAGTTAGTTAGTTAGTTAGTTAGTTAGTTAGTTAGTTAGTTAGTTAGTTAGTTAGTTAGTTAGTTAGTTAGTTAGTTAGTTAGTTAGAGGAAATGTCAATGAACACATCGCCGCCTTCTCCACAACGTCGAGATGTCGTACGACCGAAAGCGAACCCTTACAGCTGGGAGGTTGCGCCGAGCCAAGCCAACGGCCGCTACGCACGGTTCGGCAAACGTGCGCGAGGGGAAGCGGGCGTACAGACGCGATCCCCCGTCGCGACGTGCATCACAGCATGAACGGCGGGTGACGGCGACACACACAAATGCACGCGCGCGAGACAAAAGGCGCGAAATCCGATCGTCACGTGACGAACGGCCTCGAAGGTAGAGACGCGTGACGCGTGACAGACGTGCTCGGGCACGCGGGGTTGGCTGTCCGTCTTCGCCACAACAGAAGTGAGAATGGAGCCGGGTATATAGGAACAGACAGCTCAGCTGTAAGAGTATAACAGAGCCACTCGCACACCTTATGCAAAAAAGAAGTGAGGCGTGCAGACAGGACACAAGAGTAGAGAAGTGGACAACACTTCTTTTTCGCATAATGAATCCTTACCAACTAGCTCAGCTTTCTGTCGTTCTAAGCTCCACTCGCACTGTACTGCGTTTTCAAAGAGCACCGAGATTGCGTGAAAGACTGCGGTCGTTGTCAGTTTCCTTCCTCGTCAATATCGGTTCGCTTTTTTGCCTACAGGATTACGAACAATGCAATCAAACATTACCCATCGCATGGCCAATACGCGAGTTAAACGGAGGAACCTATATACGCGTTCGGTCTAGGAAGGGGCCGCCAAAACGGATCCACCGTCGTCAGGTGGCAGCAATAGCGGCAGACGAAAAAAAAAAAAAAATCGCGCGGTGGTGCTAAGTGAAGATGCCGACGACGTGCGAGAAAGAATGACAGGAAGCCGTACATCTCGTCGCGCAAGGGGAGACGACGAGTCACCGGGGGACACCGTCGCGGCGGCGTGACGTGCACTTCCGGGCGGAAGCGCGACGGCGCCGGCGACAGCAGCTCCGGTGTCGAGAAAGCGCTCACCCGCGAAAGATGCCCACTTATCTTCGACGGGAGCGCGAGGGGAGTTGGCTGCAGAGCGAACCGCGGGGACACAGACAGGGAGACACAATCCGACACCCCTATCGCCTTGCCCGTTTAGCAAACACTTACGAGGCCCTCTACGCGCGAAGGCGTTCTGTCTGCACGCGTTACCCGACTGCCCTATTAGCGTAAGGTAAACGAAACAAAGAAACGATAAATTAATGGAAATGAAAGTGGATGAAGAAACAGCTTGCCGCAGGTGGGGAACGATCCCACAGCCTTCGAATTTCGCGTGCGATGCTCTACCAATTGAGCTACCGCGGCGCCGTTTTACCATCCAATTTCTTGGGTATTTATGTTTTCTCGTAATAGAACCCTGGCAGTCTTAGCCAGCGCCACCACTCACAGACCTTAGCGGTGGATGTGGAACATCCTTCCTGGCGCAGGCGTCACGAGAACGTGATCTCTTTGGGTAAAGGCAACCGGTCAATAAAACCACACATACTACCTGAAGGCATCAATGTTCCCGGATTCGAGACCCTCGTTATGTAATAAACGAGAAGAAAGGGGACTAAGCCAGGGGCCTTACTTTTTAGTCAGATCGATACTTAAATAATTAATTAAAAGATAATAAATGTCCGTTAATTTATCGTGTCTTTGTTTCATTTATTACATTAAATTATGGGGTTTTACCTGCCAAAACCCGTTTCTGATTATGAAGCACGCCGTAGTGGAGGACTCCGGAAATTTCGACCACCTGGTGTTCTTTAACGTGCGCCTAAAACTAAGTACACGGGTGTTTTCGCACTTCGCCCCCATCGAAATGCGGCCGCCGTGGCCGGGATTCAATCCCGCGACCTTGTGCTCAGCAGCTTAACAGCATAGCCACTGAGCAACCACGGCGGGTTGTTTCATTTATTAAGCACAAGTAATTTCCCCTATGTTGTCCTTGGTGTCAGTGTTTGTTGCCTTCTTATGATATGACTAATAAAAAACGGGCCCCTCGGTTAACCCCCTTTTTTCTAGTTTATTATCGTAAGGCTTTCTTTAACAGAGGCACGGCCGCGTGCGGTGTTTGAAGATAGGCGCAAGAATACAAAATATGAAATATTTCGTTCACCGCCCACGGATGGGACCTTGTATAGGCGGGGTTACACGGGTGCGTCTGATCAGATTCCACCTGTGCAAGCCTATACAACGAGCAAGCGCGGAGCGCGTCCCCTATGTGTGGCCTCCAGCACTAAACTGGAGCAACGAAAATAAATCGATATTAGAACGCACAAGTGCTAGCTCAGTGAGAACGAGCTTGTCTGCAGATGGAAATGACTGGACAGGCTATAGATGCAGTCTTCAGCACTGTGCGCCTTCACTGTTATTTTTTTCGGCTATGCGCAGCTAAAACCTAACAAACAAAAGGAGACTGCACCTTCCCTCCGTGATTCCATGCTTCAAAACAATGTTCCCGAGAGAAGGCGATATTGAAAGAAGCTTGTCTGAGCAGCGACGTCGCGCAGACGAGCGAACGCAATTAGCTGGCGCATCGGTACAAGTGTTCTTCGAGTTGGACACCTGGTTTTTGTATGCCGTGCACTCTTACGGTGTCGCAGACTTGACGCGTCTGTGAACGCACATGCACGCACGCAGCTTACAGACGATAACAGCTCGTACCAGCGGCTTGGTGCCCTGCTGGTGGTGCAGCGCCGACATGGGCAGGTACGCCGAGGACGACGTGGTGGTGGTGGTGGCGTTCGCGTTCCAGCCGGCGTTGGTGCCGCCGCTGTCCTCGTCGAAGGAGCGCGCCGAGGTGAAGAACGCCGGCGGCGGCACCTGCGCCAGCTCGGCGGGACTCAGGCTGAGCACGAGACCGCCGCCGCCGTTGCCGGCCGACCGGTGGTGGTGGTGGTGGTCGTCCAGCGGACGCAGCGAAGAGGCCCGCGCCACGTCACTGCGAACGCGGGAAGAGAGAGAGAGAGAGAAGGAGATTCTTGATGATGGGAAGGAAAGGTTGGGGTAAAGTGCAGCGCAGTAACTGTCTCTCAAGAGGACGTGCTTAAACGGACAGTAAGAGAGAAGGAGAAGGAATAAGCGAAACGAGAAAGGCGGGGAGGTCAAACAGGAGCGCTATATGCTATTCTAGACAGTGTCGTACTCCGCCATGTTGGCGTTTTGAGCCAATCAGAGAGGCCGTAGCGGCCGCGTGAGCCAATCAGGGCTGAAAAGAAGGCCAATGTGAAAATATAGCGCAATTGGCTAGTATATCCAGAAAACTAGAGGAAATTCAGTTTGGTAACCAAAACTGGGACGGGGCAGAAAAATAACAAGGAAATAGGAGAGCCCGCGCGCGGGGCACGCGCACACTCGTCAACACAAGTCGACATCTGCAATTCAGAACTAATTACTGGCTCTGCGTAGAAGGCTGTAGCATTTAACAATAACAGAGCCTTTGTCACACACTGCTCATGCCATGATGGTCAGTCCTGAAAGTAGTCAATCAAGAACTCGAGCTAGCGAAGGTCTAAACGATCGTCTGTGTACGCTATAACAAGGAAGGCCACAAAGAATGTGCTCGACGGTCTCCACGACACCACAGTCGTACGGACAGTCTGGGATTTGAAGACTGGGCGTGTATACACGCCCAGTCTTGCACCGTCTAGTCCTATAGGACTAGACGGTGCAATCGGTTACGCTGAAAACTTGGCATGTTCCATGCTAACAAACGTCACATCTCGAGGGAGCACACGAAGTTTCCTGGATGCATCCGCTCTTGACAACAGGATAGCTTCTCGTGCGCCGCCGTCGCGTGCTGACGGAGCAACGTCATCGATGTGCTCGTTACCTATGCCGCCGCAGTGGCCTAAATGCCACTGAATAAGGTGGCGTGACGTCCCTTTTCGAGCAATGTGTGGGGAAGCGCTCTAATTTAGAACTTGCGGCAACCACATGCACGCGATATTCAAGCGACAATGACAAGCGAAGCGACAGGAAGACCCTGTCGCACTGTCACGTCGAGGAGCAACCACATGCACGCGACATTGCGGAAAAATGTACCGACAAATTTACATTGCTGTCTGAATCGATACAATCGTGCGTCCACAAAGAAATCCCAAAACGTACCCCGAGACCACTGTTTTTACAAACGTGTATTAGTGCTAGCTTTAATATGCTGTCATCAGTAGAGAAAATCAGTTCCATGCCGCCAGGGTGAAATACCGTGGCGCCATCTGGCGAGGAAAACTCAATACACTTTCGCCGCTCTCGGTGGCATCTCAGGCCTAACAGCGTCAAAACAAACAACTGATCACCAATAACGACAAGACAACGCCAATACATTGCCCTCAGCTTGAGCTGAGGCAAAGCGATGGCTGGTTTAAGTATTTATTTTTTGCTGTCAAGCCAGAAAGCAAGCTGCAGGAGCGAATTTAGCTCGAAGCGGGCGGACTGGTGACTGCCATTTTGTTAGCAATCATGATGTCGCAGCGCGGACCTCGGGGCGACAAGCGATATTTTCTGGCTGGCAGGGACTCCGGAACCAAATTTTTGACAAGATCTATAGTTAAATTTTCAAACTGGTGGTTGTGTGGTCCAATGCTTTCCAGAAGGCCGATTGTCAACTGGACGTACAACGGTGGCGCGATGGCCGGTTAAGAAGTCACAAATTAAGACACGCCACTCAACATACCCGTAACCAAACCCTTCATTAAATCACAACTACGCAAACAGATGCGCAAAAAAATTGGCGGAATAATGACTTACACAAGGAGAGGGAACAACAACACATCAATGGATAAGAAACATTTCCCTCATGCCACCGCACTTCCCTACAAAATAATACACAAGCCAGGCAATCACCGGACACTGTATATTTCGAAACTACCTCTTAAAATCCAACAAAACTGACCACAACTCTTGCAAATGCCAGATTTTGATATCAGCAGACTTTCAGCGCAACTCGTGTTCGTCCCAATTACGCTCCTGCGTGACGGGGGTCCCGTCGCAAGTGAACGCATTTCACAAATTCTGAAGGAAAATCTGCAGATATGCGTAAGATGATGGGCCAGGTTGTTCGGTACCTGCAACTGTGTTTTCTGTGCCTGCGTCAGCTGCTTCAGGAGAGCGATCTTTCAGTGCTCTGAAGCGAGTAAAAACATTTTTGCGCAATCGAATGACGCAGAGGAGGCTGACACACCTTCTCCTCCATGCGCACAAGAATAGAGCTGCGGAACTGCACTTGAATGCCGTTATGAAAGGGTACGTGTCCATAACAGCAGAACGAACAGCGACCTTCGGCCTCCTTTGACAACCTCTCCAGCTGTTCAACGCCCTCTTGTCATGCCAGCCATGAAGCTCGTCAATCTGCGAAAATAGATTTGTACCTAGTGCGTACTTTCTTGTCTACGTGTATCAGGTTTGTGTGCTTGTGTCAATTCACACTTGTTTCACTGTGGGAGCGAATGCAGAAATATTAAAAACGATGTTTTGCAGCTTTCGAACCCGTTTTGTCATTTGCGCGGTCTGTGCAGGTTTTCAGTACTTCTGCAATTTCCAACCATATTTAAGGTGTATACCAATGCAGGATAAGCGAGGATCCAATTATGCAAAATTTAATACGGCCAAAATAATTAAAACATTAGTAATCGATGTCATTAAATTTATACTAATTATTAAAATAATAAAATATAATGTAAATAAATAAGAATTCACAACTATTGGAAAAGAAAAATGATAAACACGACATACAAAGACGACAATACTTGTCCCCGACTCCCAGAAACATCCCCCCACCCTGCTGGCTGGCCAAAAACCAGCGACGCGACAAGCGACAACGGCTCGCCCTCCGCGACGGCAAAACCTGTCGCAAGTCGCTTGTCGCCGTCGCTCGAAAATCGCGTGCGCGCGGCCCAACCACATCACACTGAAAGCCAATAGTAAAGACTGCAGGGCTTCATTCGAGTCGCAGAGTACGGACCACTTTCCAGGAAGCTCTTGGCCGGTGAGACTAAGTGAAGAGCTGCAAGTTCCGCAGTCATCGATGTGGTTCAGCGTGACGTTTTAAAACTGACGGCGATGGCTCTCGCTGGGAAGACTGCGGCTCCGGCCAGGCACTTAAGAGAGGCCGAGATGTACGTATAAGTACGGGCACGATGGCTGTATTTTGTACAAATGTAGCAGCGAAAGCTGTTTAGGAGAACGAGGTGGCAACGCAGACGTTATCCGGGTCAGGTGAGGTCTAAGGAGAAGCGGTAGTTTAGTTCTAGGAATGAAGCTGGTTGGCAGACTTGAGCAACAAGCAGAAATCATTGCACAAAATAATACTGCAGTAGGTAGCGAGGCCATGTGTGGGAATGGCTGAGGCATGTTGCCTAATGCGCACTCTGATCACTTCCACAGTAGTGTATGTTTCTATTCGATGGTCCTGAGCGATTTCAATAGTTGCCACTACTGCTGCGCCACTTTGGCAAACTAAGAAAAACTCCTTTTGCTTGGGACTGAATAATCTGCATCGCACAATGATCTTTATTTCAGGTGTCGGTGTAATGTTGAAGAGGGCGGCACTACAGAGATGTAGCGTTGTGTAGTTGGGCGGCGCGCTTTGGTGGACACAAATATGGACCTCATAAACAAGTATGCTCTATGGTCATGAAGCGACAATTGAACCGTCGAGCCGCCAAGGTCATCTTGAGACGGCGGCGAAAGTGATGTCGCGAAATCCGTCGTCACATGCTTCCTTTAAAGGGCCCCTGAAACGGTTCGGACAAATTTTGTAGACGCGTAGGGCACAGCTTAAGTAGAACATTCGCACCACAATTTAAGTGAAGCGTTACGTATTAACGGAGCTACAAGCGATTAGAAGTTATCCTCCTCCCCAGCCATGCTTTTCCTCCTCAACTCGTTCGCCGAGCGAGCGGGGCTACGCTCCGCCTTCACTGGTCCTGCGTCACGATGCGACGTCACATCGTCCACTTCCGGTTGCTTTGGAGCCCGCCCCCGCCCGCGCGAAACCTCTCTGCTAGCCGCTTGGCTGTCGACCCCAAGCGAGAGCTATCGAAGCAGCGTGCGCGTTGCGAGCATTCTGTCGTAGCGCCGAACGTGTCTGGTATTCCGTTAACCACAGGCAAGCTGGTCATTTCGGCAAATGACTGGAGGCATAAACTCAAGCTGATGAAGGAACTTTGGCGTAGACGTACGTGAGCGGCCTGATCGGTCTGCACGGTCCAGACACTTGTTGGCGCAGCGCTTAACCAGCCAAACAAAGCGCTAATATTGCTCTAACCAAGTGTAAAACATTTTAAACATTTATAAAAACAACGTGTTGATGATTACACTCCTGCGAAAAATACGCACCAGCAGCAAAGAAGAATACGCTTCGTTGCTGCTACTGTGTATGGTTCAGCTCTATGCCACCAGGTGGCTGCACCATGCATACCATTCACATTTGCCCTTCTGCTCATCTCGGCTCATCCCGCTACGGCACAGTCAAGCGGCCAGACCCTGTCCCCTTGCGCTTACGTTTGCCCTAATAGAGAGTTTTAGCCCAGCGGGTTTACGGCCAGCGGAGCGGAGCGGTCACCACCGTTGCGCCAGCGGAGCGGCTCGCCAAAAAAGAATTTTAGCCCAGCGGATCACCCGCTCGAGCGGGGTAAAGAGCGAGGCGCTCTGCTGCCCCACCTAGTGGTTCGAATAGGAGTTACTGAGAAATGAAATTGAATTACGCTTGCTTTTATTATGCAAGAAATGTTGAATAAAGATATATTACATGTTCTCAGTGCATTATTTGTTAATAATGTACTGAGTGCTAATGTACGGGTCAGCGCGGCAGTCGCCGTCTTCGATGCAGAACTGCCGGCGTTCATGTTCGCGGCTGCCGTCTTGCATTTCCCATACACGCCCGCGCGCGCTTACGCACGCTCGCGCGCTGCGTATACCCTCCGCTGGGGAGTGCTTTCCAGCGGGCGTAAACGCTGCTCCGTAAAACCGCTGGCCGCCTCAGCGTGGTGCGCATGCGCAGTCGCGTCTCCGCTCGCCCGCTCCGCTCCGCTGGCCGTAAACCCGCTGGGCTAAAACTCTCTAATAAGGGACTCGCGAAACGCTAGTGCGTTAGTAATCTACCGGTGTAAAGTGACGGCCACAAACGCGCAAATCCTGGCGCCGATCGGATAGCGGCAGTCTGATGCGCAGCAGCCAGTTCGCTCGTACGCTGCCCTGCAGAGGGACACGATGTCGCAGCTTGACATATTGCCAGTCGCTACGTTTGCAGTCCACAAGGCAACAAAGTCGAATCATAGTGCTCGCGAAAAAACTGAGACCAACTCTGACCGCGGAGCTCTCGTCAAAAGGGAGTACGTTGTAACACAAGCAGACGACACTTGCTGTGTGCCGGAAGTGCTTAAGTGTACTGAAAAATTGTTTTTATGCATTCTCTTTATGCTACTTTCTTTTTATAAAAACAAATTAACTAACATTCCAACTATTACGAAAATCATTTGTTTACCATAAAGTTGGAAAAATTATCGATCACGCGCCCTGGTCAGCCAATCGGATAGCTCGCCCCACTGACGTCATATGGGTGATTTCGGTCATATGGGTAGGGGCGGCTTAAAATTCCGCCGAGCAGTGCGCTGCGATCGGCAGTGATATGCATTTTTAAAACCTTATAATAAATTACACGTTTTACGCAGAGCACTTAGATGTGTCAATTAATGATCAGAAGGACCTACTCTAACGACTCAGTACGTTTGTAGAAAATCGTCAAAAGCGTTTCAGGGTCCCTTTAAATCGGGCAACAGCGGCGCGCAAACGTTCACGCGATTTTTTGGTGCCTGCCGGTAAGTAGCAGGATCGATAACATTGCCGATTGGTGAACGCCACCGATGAAACCAGCAGTGGAGTCTGGGTGGGCAATGTGTTGTTCCAGGTACCACTCCTAGCGGGCGACGATCTTCCTCGCCCCCGATTCTGTTGACAGTTTACCGTGTCTACGCAGACTAAGACGAAAAAGAGTCGGGGATCATTACTTCCATCACTTCTCCCACACATCCGGTCAGCGCTGTTGGCAATATGAGGCGAGTTCCAGTGAAGACATGACCCTCCTCAGGAGCAGAATCGGTTGACACGCCTCCCATTACTGGACAATAATACCACCTTGCCACGGTACGTTGTTTAGAAATTAACTCTTCTCTCCAATCTCGCTCACAAAGGTTGTACATGGTGCGTATTTCTGTCCGGTAGAGGCGATAACGAAGGCCCTCCACGGCAAAACGACGATCCGTGAGACGATAAGGGGGACGAGAACGTCACATTTGGACGTAATTTACTTTAGCCCATTTCTTATATTTCGTCGCAACGAGTGACCAACACTGGCTACAAAGGCGTTGCGGCCGCGTCTGAGCTGCAGTGACGTAGGGAAAGAAGAACCGAAGATGAAATTAACCTTCGCAGTACATACGGCGCCTGTACTCCGTTCCGAAACGGGCCCAACGTGGCTCGAGACCATCGGGACTCGCACACATGCCGCCTTTGCTTGCCAGCGCTGTCAGTTATGCCCGCAGCGCCGATGCCTAACTGCATCGCGATACCTTGCTTCCTTGAGACCACAACAGAGGTTCTGCTTTCGGACGGCGAACACACGACTACACGACGAACACACGATACACGACTCGAGTCGTTCTGTCTTTACGCTTCCACTGCAACCTCTCAAGCGCGACTTGGAGGGGCTTTCCCTCGCAAAGTGCCCAATGGGAAAGGTACGTAGGACAGAAACAAAGCCGCGTTCACTTCGGAAGTTCTCATCGTTCGCATGCCATCACTGTTTGCGGGGTTTTAAGACGACGAGCAGCCGGAAACGAAGAAGAAGAAGTATAATTACGGGAAAGGACATTCAGAAACGACGTTCGCAAACGACCACAGGTTCCGAAATACGCTATAGAGGAGGAACGCTCGCACGTGCGCACGCACTCAGGAGCACGAACAGCTGTGGCCTCACGGAACAGTCGCAAGTAAAAAGATCCCAAGCAGGTAGTACTGACTGTTAAGCCCCGCAAGTGTTGCATGCGCTGCCGGAAAGGCTAGAGGCGGACGCTGTACAGGTCACTGACCATCGTGGAACAGCACATTGTACTCCTGCGTCACCCTGCTTTGAGTGTATTGCGTGAACTCTTTTTCTTAAGCACGGTGTTTCACGCTTCTGCTGCTAAACATCTCCGTATACGTCCGGCGTATGGCTCGTTCCCCCTCAACCCGGTCGGTAACACTGTGGAAATGCGCCAACCACGGAGACCAGAAGTTCTTTTGCGCAGACACTCGGACGCACCTTGGCTAACCTGTATAGTCGCCTGACACACCGGGCTCTTGACCGACACATGTGCTGCCTCGAGATTAGCTTTTGGATTAGCGAGGGCGTGCAGCACGTTTGAGGCGATGGCGTCCTCCATGGCCTCAGACAAAACGACCGGACACGTGACTGCCACATAGGTGCGAGGGTGCTCGGCCACTCCGTCATGCTCTGCAGGCCATGCATGACGGAAGAAGCGTTCCCCCTCCCCCGCCCTCCCTCCGACCATTCCGTGGCACATGCGTGCAATCACGGCGCGCAGTAGCAACGGAAGGGATGGAAATAAGGAAAGACACATGGGGGGGGGGGTCAAAACGGAGGTAATTTGTGATAAGTACACTCACGAAGGGAGGGTGATGGGGTAATCAAGACGCCAGAGAAAGGGAAATAAGAGACAGCGCCACGGCTCAACTGCAGATGCCAGGAGGCACTCAACGCGGTCACGATCCGTTGCCCAAGTTCCTTTTGTCTTCCAAGAGCGGGGTACCGCCTTTAAAACATTCAGTGGCCAAAACATGGTCCGCCATCCTCGGTTAGTGTATAGACTAGTAAATCACTCCTAAAAAAACGCAATTATCATTCATTTAGTGGGGAGAGGGCTCATCTTTGCTGAAGAAAATGAAGGCTTAACGTCCCATCCTTGAATTTCCCGCCGATATCTTGTGGGCTTCCCACCCATGCTCTTGGGACAAAGGAACGACAACACAGTAGTGCAAACAATCACAAGGACATTTATTGCACCTTTTATAGACTAATGCCTGCTAGCCGAGTTGCTATACACAAGATATGCCGCTCGGCGCACGACAAATCGCGAAAGTCCGACTCACCGCGACCGGATAACGAGCGAATATGGTCGACCCATGCTGGACGCCAACGCCTGGTCGTTCGCGCGTACGGTCACGCGAACGGTGGGGCGTTCGAACGATCGTGTTCGTCCATTCCGGGGTAGGCCTCACGAGACGGTCTCGCAGAAGCACGGATCGGCGCACGCGCAGAACGTCCGCGCCGCTTGCCGAACCCGAGCCCGAGGAAGAGCCGTCTCCTTTTTTGTGCCCAAGTAACCCCGCTGTTAGGTGGCGTTAGCAGAGCCACACTCGCGCCATCTCTCGCAATGCGCTTCAACCAAACCGACTGCCGCGGGCACCAAGCCACGCGGCGAAGCCGGATTACAGTAGACGGCGGCTATGCGGGAAAACAACATATCAGGGAACGCGTGAGAGTCGCGCATCCCCACAACCTAAGGGGGGTGCGCGCCATTGCGACGGTATAGATTTATGGTCGAGTAATTTTCTCCGTTAAGGGATAAGAAAAGAGCAGATTGGGTGAGGGAACAAACGCGAGTTAATGACATCTTAGTTGAAATCAAGAAAAAGAAATGGGCATGGGCAGGACATGTAATGAGGAGGGAAGATAACCGATGGTCATTAAGGGTTACGGATTGGATTCCAAGGGAAGGGAAGCGTAGCAGGGGACGGCAGAAAGTTAGGTGGGCGGATGAGATTAAGAAGTTTGCAGGGACGGCATGGCCACAATTAGTACATGACCGGGGTTGTTGGAGAAATATGGGAGAGGCCTTTGCCCTGCAGTGGGCGTAACCAGGCTGATGATGATGATGATGATGATGATGATGATGAATTTTCTCCTATTTTGGCCGGTTTAGAGCAGGGGAAGATCTCCGAATTTGCTAAGTTGAGCCACGCGTATTCTCAAGGTATCCTGAAGGCTCAATCGAGTTGAACACAGCGCCGCGCCTCGATGACACTACTGTTCTCGAGAAACGCCACGGAGCGTTAATGGAGCACAGCGACAACTTTTGTCGAGGAGCGCCACTGCGGTCCACTTTCCCCGGTCGAGGTGGTGCGTTGAGTGAAGGAACGTCGCGTAATAAAGAGGTAAGTCTTCGGCCGTCTTGCGTAGAATGTAGTGCCGTTTACCAATAAGCAACTAACATATATACCTGTCAAAATCAATGACATCACGGCGAGTTGCGGGAACTTCAGGACGGCGTCGCCACTCCGTCTACTATTCGTGCATCTCTTCTGGCCTTACAGAGCTTTCTCCTGTGATGTTACATGGCAGTATTGCGGTTGGAAAGGCGTAATTTATAACACAGCTTTAATTACAGTATCCCTGCTTTGTGCCCCGTTATACGGTAACCATACGGAAGTCGCCTTCGACGCATCTTCGGTGGCGACCATGGCTCCGCCCGGCGCCAGAGCGTCCATAGCTTGTCTGGTATTCGGGTAAACGGAGGCGGACGGGGCCGTTGAAGCGTTGGGGCGGAGGCGTAAACGTGAGCCTCCTGCATGGTGCAGCCACCTAGTGGCGCAGAACTCAAACAGACTAAAAACAGCCAATATTGCCTTAATCAAGTGTATCCGCTGCTGGTGTAAATTTTCGGCACTGGCGTAATCGTGCAGCTGCCAAAAAGTTACACTCGCAGCAAAATAAATGCACTTAGTTAGTGCAATATTAGCTGTTTTTTGTCTGAGCTTAAGGCCACCAGGTGGCTGCACCATGCAGGCCGCTCCCGTTTACGCCTCCACCCCAACGCGTTTACCCGAATACCGGACAAGCTAAACGTCTTCATTGACTGCACAAAAAAAGAAAAAAAGAAACCTGCGCCGCGGTTCTGACTGAAACTTGTGACCTTCTATGCCGCGAACTTATACGGAGTACAGCGGTACTCGTTCTGGACGCGGCAACTGTCTTCGTTTGCCGCTTGCAGATCTGTTCATTGCACTGAAGCAGGTTTGCGCCACACTTTTGCATTATATACTATATTTCTCGTATTTCTTTTATGTAGCTGTTCCGTATGGTTTTCACAGTTCTTGCTGTTGCTATTCATTTTTTTTTTCTTTTCTGCCGCCGCGTTTTCTTCGCAGAGATGTTTAACCCCGCTGATACAATGCATTTCGGGCGACTACATACAGTGCAGAATATACCAATACATAAACATTCAAATGATCAAAGAGCGTGGTAATTGTGCAACGCGATGCCGGATGTACGGCGGAAATAAGTTGCGTGTATGTTATATTCAAAGCGCGGATGGTTATCGACGGCCGCGTGAAGAGCTGTGTTTTATGGTGAGCATACACGAGGACATGCAAATACTCTCTAAAAAAAATTTTTACCCCCGTAAGGGTGTCCTACGGGTAACACTCCTACCGTCAGGGCTTTAAAAAAAGTTTACAGAGCACGGCAATGGGAGCTCTAAATATACGTGCGATGAGTAAAAGCGTTGTTGAATACTATGTAATAATGCTGACAGCATTGAGCGCTCAGAAATATCGTACAAAAGAATTTGACAGCGATAGCTTTTAAAAGAGTGAACTGCTGGGCTATAGTTGGATATGCGACAGAATAAGCGAGTTTTGCGCCAAAATAACACACACAAGAAAGGAGGCAACACGGGCGCTTTTGTTGTCTCCTTTCTTGTGTGTGTTGTTTCGGCGCAAAACTCGTTTATTATGTACATAGCTATGACAGTTCATTTAATGCAATTTTCGTGTCGTCTGACACAGCTATCGCCATTTTTAGCTCGGTAAAAAAAGAAAAAAAAAAGTCAGCAAACAAGATACCATCGTCGTTCCATACCTACGACAGGATCTTACCCCTTAACCCCCTTGTTTGCTCATTAGCTGTGGCGTTGGGCTGCTGAGCACGGGGTCGCGGGATTGAATCCCGGCCACGGCGGCTGCATTTCGATGGGGGCGAAATGCGAAAACACCCGTATACTTGGATGAAGAACCTCAGGTGGTCGAAATTTCCGGAATCCTCCACTACGGCGTGCCTCATAATCAGAAAGTGGTTTTCGGCACGTAAAACCTCATAATTTAATTTTTAATCTTACCCCTTAAACGCGAGGGTGTTGGCCATGGTTCAGTAGGTGTGTAAAGTGGTGTTTTAAGAGTGTGTAACGAGAGAGTGCCGAGGCTATCGAGCTTGCAGCTCGGCTCACCCGAGCGAGGGCCTCTTGACGTGCCGGGAGGCGGCGGCGTGCATGTCGAGCAGCATGTCCTGCGAGCCGCCCAGTCCCGCCGAGTTGCGCCGCGGCAGGCCCGACGACTGCACGGACCGCGGCGCGGGACTCGCGAACGCCGGCGGCGGGCTGATGGAGCGCGGGCTGGCGTCCGCCGAACCGCCGCTGTCCGCCTCGGCGCGCTCTGCAAAAGAGGAAAGGTGGGGGGGGGGGGGGGGGGGGGGGGCAAACATACAGGCGCCGTTCGTGCGGTGTATATACGTGCACGCACAGTGCACGTGCACACGGGGTTGTCCTGCAGCTAACTCAAGCCAGAGCTTTAAAGATATGCAAATCCCTCGTGGCTGGGCAGAAACAAGGTAATGCTGTTTGCAGTCGCTTGGAGACGTCCAAATTATTTTTTATTTCATTCCGCCCAATTAGATACTCAGTCTTAATCGATTAATCAACTTCTCAAATGTTATAATTAGATGAAAAGTGGCAATGAGAAAATTGCAGAGCGACACGAAAAAAAAAAACTCCCGATAACGCTTTCTGTTGCTCAATACGTGTTACATAGAAGTGTTTTTTTCCGAGCGCGAATGAAGACCGCAAATGCACGCAAAATTGCCGCTCGAGGCACTTTTGAGTGCATTTGCGGGCTTCAAGCAGACAGCAAAGTGAACAGTAAATGCATTCTTTAGAATCACGCATACACCATACATAACAGCCTACGTTTGAATAAAGATCAAGCACAATAAAAGCATCCGAACCACATAACTGATATGATAAGGCGCTCCCGATAAGAATGCGAAGCACGTAGCACTCCCCGCATACGTTTCCCGGTAAAGGTTGCGCAAGCTGAGCCGCGACGACGGCAGCTTGCGACGTGGGGTGTGACGTCACCAGCCTTTCCTATATGAATGAACCACACTAGCAAGCTGATTTCACTGTTCTTGTATCACCGCTATACCGACGGTGGCATGCTGTCAAAATTACCATTACTCACATTACTACGATCACTATAAATTGTCATTACTACCGTTACTCTAAAGGAATGAAGCATTGCATACTTCCCTCAGCAGTTGTAGCGGCGGTTTTCAACAGATTGGCTGGATATCCACTTTCCCAGGGCCGGGATAGCGAGTCAATTTTTTCCTTGCTCAACATTGTTTTGCCAGCAGCACCACTTGCAATACCAAGGTAAGCATCGGTGCACTTCGCTACACGCCCCCCCCCCCCCCAAAAAAAAAAAATAAACACGCGCGTCCGGTTCATGCCAGTGCAAACTGCCGCCCTCGTGAGTTCGAAACAAAGAAGTCTTTGAACAGCTTGCGCCGCACGCAACCGCCCCGCATGCCCACAACAATAGCCGCTCGCACACGTGCCTGCACAAGCGTAGCTTGAAGGCAAGATTTGCATCTCTAATTGCCGGGCCACGTATTCGTGAGGCGGGCCGACGAAGAACCCGGAACAGCGACGAAGGAGAAGGAACGCAAAGGAGACAAGACTTGGGGGGAAGGAGGTGAAAGTGCACTCCGTCTCACTAATACCGTGCAGTGTCAGGAAAGCCAGAGGCGCCTGTTTACTGACCATCTCATGCAATACGTAGATGGATGGATGTATTTTATGGGAATAGCCTCTTAATTTTTAAATGGGGTGGTGTCAGGTGCCGTCCCAAGTTCGTCATTCTTACCTGCTGTGTGCTTGTTATCAGCCCTTAAAATACATGGTTTGCGTTGACAACATAATCTATTATTAGATAAACTTACAGCCTTAAATGTAGTGTAATTTTACATGCGAAGGAATGGTACAAAAGAAGACAAGTGATACTACATGACAAGCGTAATAGTTTGTATTATGCGTCTTCTCCTTATTGTAATATTTCTGCCGAGATTAAACCTCCATCAAATGGGCCGACAAGTGCTATTTAATTTATTTAGGTGTGTTAGCCACTTCTGAGTCTGCAGCTGTTTTTTTTTTTTTATTTTCTATTGTAGACAATTCGACGTTGAGATCTGCAGTGCACGGCGGTTTTGCAGTGTAGCCATACATAGTGGATGTTTCTGCGAAGACTTTCAATAATAATAAAAAAAATAATCTGTGGCAGATAGCGCAATTATAATTCTTGAGCTGGATTGCACCAAGAGAGAGACATTATCTGGGCGAGAAATCGAAACGCATAATTGATTAGTGAACAAAAATTCACTAACGTAATAGTTCTGCGCAAATCCGCAAGGTTGAGAGAAGTAATTAAAGGAAAATGAGACATCCCCCTAGTCGTAGCAATTGTTACGATTGTGTGGATGTCTCGTTTTTCCTTAATTAAAATGCACTAATTATGTTTTAGGTAATTACTTTAGAGCACATATTGCAAGTTATAAATTGCAGCCTTTCAGTTCGCATAGATCCAATGGGAAAATATTCTCAGGATGGCACAAGTTTCGGGATATTAATTCCGCGAACTTTGCGAAAAAATACATTAGCGGCCCAGTTACTTTCGCGATTCAGTGCTTAAAACAGCGTTTTGGTAAAAATTTATGTGGAACGACGGTGAAATTTTACAGCAAGTACGATGGTGCATATCCCGAAAACGATGTCATCCACAGAATTATTTTCAAGTGTATATGCCACGCAGTTTCACGAGCTAAAATTTGTAAATTGCAATATGTGACGTACGGTAATTAGTTAAAAACTAAATTACTGAATTTTCGTTAATTAGTAGATAAGGCACTTCCACTCCTTGTGCAAGTAATGTCCGCCTCTTCGAGTAGACCAGCCCAGGACATTGAATTGCGATATCTGGGACAGATTATTTTTACAAACTACTGAAAATCTTCGCAGAAACAACCCGGTATACGGTTCTTTTATCTTTTTTATATATGTCACTAGGCATTATATTACTTTCCTGCAGGTACGCACCCAACACCCGAAATTAAGCGGCGCCCCCCCCCCCCCCCCTATCAACCCCCGCCACCACTCCTCACACACATTCCTAAAGCACCGACAAATCAATCTACTTGGCGGTCAACGTTTTGCCGCCTTTTACAGCGAAAGCAGTGTATGACTAACTTCTGTAGTTTTTTTTTTTCGGCGTCCGTTAACTGAAAAAATCATCATGTGGTCCGATCCTGGTAATAGTGAAGAAAGGGTCCAAGATCAATGGCACATACCCCTTTGGACTCGGGAACCTACAACGCGCCCTTCGGAGTCTTCGGGATCGGCCCACATATGAGGAGTGTGCTTAACGCCTGCTTCACCTCCGCCGCGGGTGGGCCTGGCATTGCAATATCTTTGGAATCGGCCTACGTATGAGGAGTTGGACGCTGTTCGAGACTTCGTGGGGACGACGCCGTAGCTGGTTCGCACGCGCGCGCATGCGCACGAGCGTGGCTCGCTCACCTCGGATCATGTCCCGCGCCTGCTTGGCGATGCCCGTGTTGAGCTCTTCGAGAACGTCCGTCGCCCTCCGGTTCTGGGCATCGCGCAGGTCCACGTCTACGCCTGCGTGAGAAGGGAAGGGCCACCGCTGCAATCTGTGCATACTTACAACCGCAACGCGACCGCGCACACCCGTGAGCAAAAGTACACGGGCCAGGGATTGCGCGATAAAACTCATTTTCTCCTCTGTCTGCGAACGCAACTAGAAACTAAAGACTGCAGTCCAAATTTGACATCGCAAATTTTCTAATGCACTTGTCAGTTTCCGCTTACGCGTGTTAATTACGAAGAAATTCCGTTTTTTTTTTTTTTCGGCGACCCCGTGGTCCGCATACTTTCGCTCGCGGGTGTACGCTGTTGCCTGTCGTGAATGAAAGTTTCGTGCAAAACAGGCGTTACTATATATAGGGGGGGAGACCGCGAATATATGAAACGGAAACGAACTGCGCACTTCGTTTTAGTTCCATATTTTCTTCGTAGTTTTTTTTTTTTATCTGAATAATCTCTGACCTATAAAAATAAAGACGGCAATAAAAATGACAGCGCATTCAAAGCGACGCATAAGGAACAAATGGTGTAAGAACCCACTATAGACGAGCTGAAGTGCGTATAGGCCACCTCAGCACTGTGGGTTTTGCGGAAACGACCCACAAGCATGACGGCAGAGGAGCCGCAAAAAAGGTTATACGGCTTTGACCAGCCGTGCTTAATTCCTTCAAGTGCACTTAAATCTAAAGGCACACGAGCGTTTTTTGCATTCCGCCTCAGATCGGAATACAGCACACCGCGGTCGGGAATGAACGCTGCGACCTCGTGTACGGTAGCAGGACGCCGCGATCACTTACTTAGCACGTGGTTCGTGCCTTTTCGTTTTCAAACCCGGCGTTCGGGGCTCGGGTTGTCTGGTCCCGGCAGCGCACATGTGGCAGTATCAAGGATTGCGTTTCACCAGACGATCACGAATGTCTGCTTAATGCACCCGCCCATACATCTTTGGATAAGACGACTAAATGCATGCGTTATGTGTGCAAGCAAGAAGATCGACCACCAAGAGAGGTCTCGCTCAATCGGGAAAAAAAAACAAAAAAAAAACATCTCACATAGAAGATGGGGGAATAGAGAAGCCTTACATCGCACTCGGCGATCAACGTGAAAACTCGCTGGAGAGGAGGAACAGTTGGGCTATACTTATGCTAATCTCAGGAACAGACTTGGAAATGGTTGCATGCAAACAAACGCTCGGCCAGAAAAGTCTACGAGACATCGTGGTTCCACGACAAATGTGAGACATTCAGCTGTTAAGGCGTGGGCACTTGTAATTCAACGCATCACTGCTTAAGGTCTCGAACGCCGTACTACAGATTGAAACTTTCACACCGAGGTCATGGAGACGAGGCCTCGCGGAAACTCAGCTTTTTTTTTTCCCCGCAAAATCCCTAGTCCCGTAAATTTGGTGGCCGAGACTTTACTACACTTTGTACGTACGCCTGATTAATTCGCCCCCTGCCACATATACGTTGCTTTCTTCGCACCACCATCAAAGTTCATTCGCACGATAAACGTCTCTCTTTACGCAATGTCTAACGCTCGTAACTCTTCCAGCGACCCTCCTCCGGACGCTGTGACCGAATAGTGGAACAACATAGGCGGCGTCCTACGCGCGCGCATGACTCCGCACAAGCGGGCGCCATGGACCGTCCGACCCACGACGTGAGACTGAATACGAAATGAGAGCCCGGAGAGGGCAGCGGCAACCGTCTCTGCCGCGCGGAGGATTGCCCGACGAGTGCCTGCTTTCGTAACAACGACCACAGCCTTCACAAAGGGTTGTCGGCGAGAGCGTTGCCAGCTAATTTTCAGCCCACGCGGAGGTTAAACACCTTCATGATACTTGAGCAAACAAGCCATCTCTTTCTTTTTTTCCGTCTCTCTTTTCTTTGATAATTTATTTTGCGTCAACGAACCGAGGCACCACACTCTGAAAAAAAAAAAAATAACGGGCAAGTAAATAGCCGCAATTTCGATAAGCAGCAGAAAACCGAGTTTGAACAACCACGGAGTGATTCATGCATGGAAGTGTATGACGCTGCGAAGTTTATTTGTCCATTGTGTTTCTTTATCTTATATCGCTAACCTTGTATAGCCGGTGTAACAGACTGACTTCGGCCTCCTGGCTACGCTTATTCATTCATTCATTCATTCATTCATTCATTCATTCATTCATTCATTCATTCATTCATTCATTCATTCATTCATGTAGCCTCGGGCCATATGACTTTATAGAGAGGGGAGTGGTAGTACAAAACTTCACAATAAAAATATCAACACGATACAGCGAGCCTCGTCATTACGTAACAAGATTGCTCCTAGTAAGACAATGTTAGCTAAGGCTTCGCGAAAATGTTTATTGTTCGTTTATTCGCCTATAGGTACGGCGGACATCCATAAAGTGCTGATTTATGAAGTTAATTTTTCTCCTACAATACTAATCCACATAGAAGTTACCTGCGCAAAATCTCATTTCCCTCAATGAACACAATTTTCGATATCGCATTAGGACAACGTGACAACAGGACGTATTCGCCCTACCATTTGCGGCTCGCCTGTGACGCAGGACAACGTGCCTCGCGACCACTTTACTCAGATGTTGGCGGCGAACGTTGGCAGTAGAAGTTGGCAGAAAGCTTGCCAGGCGCATAACAGAAATATTTCTGCGGCGACGCATCATAACGATGTCGCATTTATTCTTACCACCCATTTTATTATCGCCCGCCTCGTGAGTCTTTAACTGAAGAAAAAAAATTACACTTAAGGTTTAACGTTCCCAAACTGCACAGTGGTGAATGATTAACTTTGACCACCCGAGGTTCACTAAAAGTGCGCCCGAAGGACAGGGCACAAGCGTTTTTTTTTTGCGTTGCTCCCTACATCCGGGGTCACACGGCAGCTGCAGTGGCGAATCGAACCTCGAACCTAGCCGCAGAACCACCACGGCTGGTGCATCGCGAATCCGTCACAGAACTAAGCTAAAGAGTGGAACCGACGTCGCCTGTGAATACGTTTCGACGGGCAGGGCAACGAAACAAGCGAGTTGAGAGCGACGTGCGACCACTTGGCCTTTTCACACAAGAGCAGCGACGTGAGAGAACTCGGAGAAGTACGATTGTCCGAAGTCTGAATATCCAACGAGATGGAATGTCCGACGGACGGGTCACGTGATCGGCGAGACGAAATGTCCGCGGCCACACGGAACGTCCAACACGAGTGAATGTCCAACGAGACGGAATTACCAACGATACTGAACGTCCAACCAAGACGGAATGTCCACTAATGGGCATACCGTCTAGCTTTACGTCCAGGCTGCAAGCGCACTACGTACGCGTCACCCTCTGCAGGCCGAGCTCTCCGTCCCGTTACATAGTTTTCGTGCCGGACGTTCTCAGCCACTCTTGCGGGAGCGGCAAGCACACCTTTCTTTCTAAAACATTTCTCAATGAACAATTAACGAGCTTCCGAATCCGTGTTCCTATAGCGAGAGGTATTAAGATCACTGTGGAAGCAGAACCGCAGATGTGATATATATATATATATATATGGTTTTAACCAGGCACAACAAGCGCGATAACGAAAGCAACTGCCGCCGAGCGACCAGCTGGTAACGCTGCGCTACCTGTCCGAGGCGGCTCGAACTTATCGGCGCTTTCCGATCACGCACAGCGCGCAGTCGCGGAGTGCGCGCCGGAAATCGCTCGCTCTTTCGCCAGGGTTGGGAGTGAGCAGCGAAGCCGCAGACCCGTTATTTGCCAACATTTAATCAATCAGTGGATAGTTGGATAGGCTGCGCTGACGCGCCGCTCGATGAAGAGGCCCGGCCGCGAGTATTCGTTACCGGAAAGAGCCAATGCCGACTCGTTACTGGACTTTGGCCCCGCTTCAATCACTCATTACTGTGTTGGTATTACTGAAAGCTGGGCTTGTTGGCAACCGACATTGGGAAACACAGTTACAGCGTGAAATTAACAGGAACTAAAGTCAGTTGATGCACCGTCCTCTGCATGTCGTGTTTACGTATTCGATCGCCACCCTTTGGCTATGCAACCGTGTTTCCACAACGCTTATAGCTCTAACTGCGTCTGCTCATAAGCACACGCTGACGTAACAGCATGGTGTCGCAAAGAGCGTGGTAAGAACGATTCGGCATCACGTACTTCACGACACGGCGTGTCTCCCATCGTGCACCGTCGAAAAAAAAAAAAAACTGTGTCGTAAGTAGGACACCCTGTGTATAAATGGTGCAGCAGTCACTCAAAGCACAGGTGGTCCAGCCAGTTTAGGATTTCGAGAAATTTTTGGAGCAGGAAAAATGGCTTTTTGGAGCAGTTTCGAGCAGCAATAAATTTTTGCCTGTTTGGAACACTTGGAATAGTACAGCATAAATCTGTAGCCGTTTGGCGAAGCTTGTTATTACTGCGCAATCAGTAAGTGCTGCTCAACAGTGACGAAAGACACTGATCAAACAGCGACTAATTAGGCTTGCCTTCCGATGGACGGCGTACCGTGCACGGTATGTCGCAAACAACTTTATTAGGGTAGGCAAGGAACTTACATTTGTAAACAATTACATAAAATTTTGTAGGCTGACGAGAACAAAGATATGGGCCTGGGCGCAAAGACAGACCTAAAATTACAAATGAGCTAGAACAATTTGCGGCTTCAGACACAAGAGAAAAAAAAGTGATGGCAAATGCCTTACGTGCATTCCAAATGACAGATGTGATTCGATATGCTTTACTGCACTAGATAAAATGTATGTTACACCCAATAACAATGCTATAGGAGTTCGACAAGAGACTATGCGTCTATGAATAGCGCTACAAGATGAGAGAGAGAGAGAAATAACATTTATTCGGACCATCGAGATGGCTGCTCTTGAGGTCGAGTGGGTGGTGTCCTTATTCCAGAACTCCACTGGCCATGGCTGCTCGATGTACTTGCTTAGAGGAGAGCTTCTTGTCCCGCCAGGGTATCGCTGGTCAGCTGTACCTCCTATAAGATGAGATGCCTCCGTACGGTGTGTCTCAAAAATGGCGATGGCGGTGGAGTACAACGTCCGCACTATCCCGTACAACTAGCTTTCGCTGTGAAGCGGTTTGTCCGCTTCTCGCGTGTCGTGTGGCTTCTGCGAATTGACACGGGTCGATTCGTCCGAAAATTGTAACTTTGGTCACCGATACCCAACCGACCTTTCGAAGCACTACTGATTAGGCCTAACGGCCAAGGCAGTGTGCCAGGGCGAAAATTGACCGGTGTGGCCAGCCAGCTTTCCGCAAGCCGTCGCAGAAAGCTTGCCGCTGACATGTTCGTATGAGTAGCTAACCGGAGATCGGTTCTGATCAGATCATGCATATGTGTTTTTGACAACCGTCAAAGCCGGAAACTATACTGCAATCGCACATATGGAAGTTTGCAGACTGACAGAAATTTCCAAACTGCACGTGCAAACGCGTCAATCTACATGCATGAGCACGCGTATTCGATACGGTCTGCGTGCCTTCCAGTGGCTAATCAGTCCTACATCTTCTCACATTTATGCGCTGCTTTCATTGCCGTTCCCTTTGTGGGCGTCGGGTATCGGAATTGCTTCGATTGGAGTTGACGACTCGGACTATCATCATTATCATCAGCCTATTTTATGTCCACTGCAGGACGAAGGCCTCTCCCTGCAATCTCCAATTACCGCTGTCCTGCGCCAACCGATTCCAACTAGCACCCGCAAATTTCCTAATTTTGTCGCACCACCTATTCTTCTGCAGTCTTCTATACTGCGCTTCCCTTCTCATGGTACCCATTCTGTCCCCCTAAGATCCAACGGTTATCTAATTTGACTCGGACTATACCTTGTACCAAGACAGGCGTGCCTCATAATGAAGTTGTGATTTTGCCACGTTCCCAGAATTAAATTTTGTTTTGCCTCGAAACCAACTGAACGCCGTGGTAAGGCTGCGTGCAATGCATCGACCTCAGCTGAGTAGTTCACGAAATATACGAAAAATAAGAGTAGTAGATAGTCGAATCGCGAACTGAATTATTTGAATGTTCACAAATCCATTCGTATATATAGTTGAGTACAGTCAACGTCCGATTTCTCGAACTCCCTAGGGGCCGCGAAAACGTCCGAAAAATTGGGCACGCAGTCTGAAAAAACGAATGCGTGCCTTTTGCTGCCCCCAAGGACTCAAAGTATACCACAGGCACATCCGTAATAGCTCTGAAGGCCTGCCAAGTGGATCCGCCTTGTGAACTACACGGCTAGAATTTGTAAATTGCAATATGGGCCATACGGTAACTAGCTAAAAACTTAATTAGCGTATTTTAATTAGTCGATTACGCATTTCTGATCCTTGAGCAAGTAATGTCCGCCTCTTCGAGTAGATCAGCTCATGAACTAGAATTGTGCCACCTCCCACAGGAAACCTTTAAAACTGTTTAAATGTGTTCGCTGAAACACCCGGTATATCCCTCAGAAGCTCCACGAAATCGTCATCTATGCCTTCGTGCTTGAGAATATCCTATAACAATTCTCTGTCTACGTTGACGTAGGCTCCTTTAATATCTAGAAATATGCTATCCATAAAGGTTTATTCTGAGCTACTGAAATCTACATGCACTGAGTTACTATGAACTGTGGGGATGCGTGACTCTGACGCGCCCCCTGATAACTTGTTTTCCCGCATAGCTCCCGCGTGGCCTGGCGCCCGCGGCGGTCGGAGTGGTTGAGGCGCAGTACGAGAGATGGCACGAGTGTTGCGCTGCGGCGGGGTTACTTGGGCGCAAGGAAGAACACGCTTGCTCTGGGGCGGCGGGCGCGGCGGACGTCCCGCGCGTGCGCCGATCCATGCTTCTGCAAGACTGCCTCGCGTGGCCGCCTTCGAACGCGCCACCGTTCGCGTGACCGTACGCGCGAACGACCAAGCGTTGGTATCCAGCATGGGGCGAACATATTCGCTCGTTATCCGGTCGCGGTGAGTCGGACTTCTAGATTTGTCGCGCGCCCATCGGCATGTTTTATGTATAGCAACTCGGCTGGCAGGCATTGATGTATGAAAGGTGCAATAAATGCCCTTGTGATTGTTTGCACTAATGTGTTGTCGTTCCTTTGTCCCAACAGCGTGGGTGTGAGAAACCCACAGAACATATTATCCTCTAAGAGCATACCCGGTCTGAACCCATCCTGTAGTTCCCCCAGGACATCATTTTTCTCCACACACTTCAACAGTTCTAATTTTATGGCTTGCTTGCCATTCTATACATCACCGACGTTACCGCACCTGGCCTGTAACGATTCGTCTTGTCCTTATCAGTCATCAGTGCCTTGCTCTTTGGACCGAGGTTCTTGATTAACTGTAGAGGGATTTCATCAAGTTCTGAGGCCGAGTTATTATAGGGACATTTTTTTCCCGCTTCCCTGCAGTAAAGGTTTTCTATGCACAATTTTGGTCTGTCAGCAATGGTGCAAATTTCGTGCAAATTTTGGTCTGTTGCTGGATCTGTTTGAATCAGAACTAAGCTTTCTTTCGAGCCGAAGTTATCCCTGATAATTTGCGTGACGTATACCGCAGCGCATCGTCTCCTTCGAAGATGTTACAGTCTTCGTCCATTATAGCCGTTTGCAAATCTTTTGTTGGAGCTCCGAGTGCCCTTATACACGGTTCCCGAATATTTACTGGTGCGCCTTTGTCATTGCGCAAGTGTTTTGCATCCAACGATCACTTGTGCATTGAATGTCCTCTAGCACGAGCTCGCATGCGGCCCCGTACGAGAGAAGGGTGTAGAGAAGCACCGCGATGACGACAGCAGCGAAGGTGCTTTTAGTGCCTGCAAGCCTTCAAGGTGTCGCGCGGTGTCACGCTGCGACAGTGCTGCGGCAAGAACTGCGCGCGTTCTGGAAAGACGCCAGCCTGCAAGCGACCTCAGAAAGGCCGCGCGCGCAATACGAACGCGTGCGTCGCAACGGGAGATCAAGGAGGCGTCCTACCCTAGGGGGGGGGGGGGGGGGGGCGTCTGTATACACAGCGCTCGTAAATCGTGAACGTGTCGCAACTTGCGGCCGCTGTCAGTGAATGGCTTCGTGGCAGCCCTGATATTAGTGTACTGCAGCGCAACTGTGAGAAATAACCTCCTCGACGGTAAGGTTTGTGGGCGGACGTTCGCAAAAGCCACACACGCGGCTGGCGGCCTTGCGCGCGATTCTGGATATTGAACCATGGCAACCATTACGTCAACGTCAACGAAGTTTGTACGTTAGGCGAGAGTTTGCGCGGCAGATAAAAGCGTGAGGGTTTAGGTGGTGACATATCTAGCCGCCAATATTATATATATATATATATATATATATATATCTATATATATATATATAGTGTCCCAGCTAACTTGGAGCAAGATTTTAAAAACACCCAAATCGTACCGACTGAATAGTAGCTGTAGTCGTATGTACTTACGGCCAACACCTTTGTCATCAAGGAGTATTACTTATTGAATTACTTTTAATTAGTGATCTTTGTAATTATTGCTTGAATCGCAAACATATCAATTACAAAGTTGTAGGGCATCTTGAATAGCCTCTGAATCAAGCATTTATTTCGTGCTGAAGTGGTCCTGGTTGTTTTTTTTCCAAGAAAAAACAAAAGCCCGCGAAATACGCGATATACGAAATAGATGCGCACTCGCACGCCGCTACTCAAGCGCCTATCTATTTCGCATTTTGGATGTTTCGCGCGCTTTTGTTTTTTCTCGGAAAAACCAACGAGGCAAAGCTGATCGCTAAGCAAATGCTTGATTCGGAGGTTATTTGAGGTGCCCTACAACATTATAATTGATATGCTTGCGATTCAAGCAACAATTCGAAGGTTTACCAATTAAAAGTTACTAATCAAGTAATACGTCGTAATGAAAAAATGCTGGGACACCATATATATATATATATATATATATATATATATATATATATATATATATATATATATATATATATATATATATATATATATATATATATATATATATATATATATATATTCGGAATGAGAAAATGGAACGATGCTAACCATGAGTAGTTTGGTACAGTAGTTAGACGCATGCGATAAGGCAACACGTGTCTTCACTTCTCAAACCACCGTATCGGTGACTCTCCCCCCAAGAACTTTCGCATTCCATCCAGTCTACAGTGTACTAGAATGCTGTAGTGTACTACAGTGTACTAGAATGTACTAGAATACAGTGCACACTGTATGCCGCGCTCAGAATCTCCCTCGGCGGGGAAACGCGTGCGCGCGGCGTCAGCGACGCACCTTCCTCCACCGCGCGAGCGCGCCGCGCTCGCTGTTTACGCGTCAGCTGCCCGCAATCGCCTTCACGGTCTCGGCCACGCCGGCGCGCGTGCGCCCGGTGCAAAAAAAAAAAAAAAAAGCACACCGCGACGGGGTGCGAGGCCCGTGAAAGGACGCAGAACAGCAGCAGCGGCAGCGATGATTCAAGGGCGCCAACGCAGCCGCCACCTCCGCTGCCGCTCGCGTAAGCTGCGTCACGCAGCCGCCGCTCACGTGACCCCGGCCGGCGGGGCGCAACGAGCGCCGCCACTCGCGGCTTCGTCGTCGGCACCGCACGCCGCGTCCGGTGGTTCGACGCAATCGAACGCGCCAGTCGACACCTCCAGCCTCGCAGACAGGCGGACAGAAAAGGCGCGCGCGTGCCGCTTTTGTCCCTCACAGCTAGCTCGTTGGTCGCCGCGACGCATGCAGCGTTAAAGGCCTTACATACTTAAGATATTCGTAAAGGGAAAATGAGACATCCACCGAATCGTAGCAATTGCTACAAAGGAAACCCGTACGGGTTCCTCGAAAGAAAAGCCTCGCAGTCGAAGAAAAGTTCGCCCTGGTCCGGGAGTCGAACCCGGGACCACCGCCTTTCCGGGGCAGCCGCTCTACCATCTGAGCTAACCAGGCGGCTAGCAGATGGCAGGGCGAAGTCGAACTTATACAACTCGAAGCAAAGGAAAGAGTTTGACCTAATAGTTCTGCGGAAACCCGCAAGGTGGAGAGAATTAATTAACAAAGAAAAAAATAGGGACATCCACCCGAGCTTCTAGTTGCGGATAAATTCGACTTCGCGCTGCCATAAGCTAGCCGCCTGGTTAGCTCAGATGGTAGAGCGGCTGAACAGGAAAGGCGGCGGTATCGGGCTCGAGTCCGAGACCAGGACGAATTTTTGTTCAACTGCGCGGCTTCTTTTTTTTTTTTCGAGGAATCCGTACGGGTTTCTTTTGTTACAGCTGCTACGATTGGGTGGATGCCCCATTTTCCTTTTATTAATACTCTCCACCTTGCGCGCTTTCGCAAAACCATTAGGTCATACTTAAGACAGCGCGAAGATGTAAAAGCCTCTATCGATGGTTCCGAGCTTTACGTTTGAGCGGCGTCGATTTGTTTCGATAATGCAATTGCGTAACGGCGCGCTCAATAGGAAGGCAAGAATACCCCCCTAAACATTTCATTTATTTAATTAGTTATTCTGCATATGAGCAGAAGCTCTGAGCTCTTCCATGCGTCCATACATTGGAGTGCAATAGCCGAGCGAGACTACAGGATCGCTTGAGCATATTTACGTGCATGCAGTGAACGGCAAGTCTAATGGCGGGAAGCGGGAAATGACAACGCAGTTAAGGAACAGTTCCTTTGAGCCGTTTCGAAGTCACTGTGGGAGAGATCGGACCCGTCGTCGAGTTGTTTACTGAGGCCCCTGCAGGAGAACCTTGGTTGCTCCAAAGCACCGTAATGTGCACGCATTAAGAAGGGCAGTATAGTCGGTACCAATCTATGTACGCCGGCCACAATTGGCCCCTATAGCCCACCACAACTTCATCCATGTGTTTGCGATGTGGGTTGTTCCGATGGGTTGCTCACAATAACCTTACTGGGAGACCAAAATACGAGCGTGAAGTCCACCAAAACTCGAGTCTTGTTTGCTCGTGCATCAAAAGTTCTCGACTGAAAGATGTTTCGTTAATGTGCAACGATGTTCAGATTACGGTTTGTGCCGACCTCCGTGCGAGTATGTAGCTCTGCATAGGAGAACGAGCACAGACTGCACTTGCCTCATCCTTGGCAACTTCCGGTCTGCTTTCAGCTAATCCCGATATTCACGCGATTTCGTACATCCGACAACCTTCAGACTTGCATGCGAGCTGCCTTGCAGATATCGACTCTGTATACACGTCTTCAGTATGCACAATTTACGAAGGCGCTAGCCCGCTACTCCACGACTATCATTATCGAACGACTATCATTATCGTTCAGTATGGGGCGCGAACGCCCCCACCTCCCTCTGTGTCAGAAGTAATTCGATAATTTCAGCATATGCAGGCTAGCTAAGTCCCCATCGCCTCAGCGCCAGTCTCAGAATTTAGAGGGCATACGTTCGATCAGACTTGTAAAACTTCATGCATTCGTTATTTAGGGAGCAGTTAACCGCTGTTACGGTGATGATCTAGCCTCATGCGCATGCGCAGTAGTTCTGTCATCTCTGGCCTTTGATCGTTGGACACCCTTTTATTCCTTGCGCCGCAATAAAGTTTCATTTGTTGGCGAGGAATAGCCTTTTCCAACTCGTTCTTGTCTCATACTCGAGCTGTTTATGCGAATTATCGGTAGCGATTTCGCGACCACATGCATTCATAGCCATACTTCCAGTATACTAGGCCTATCCTGTTCCAGTTCTCGTATATTTTTTTTCTCCAGTTCGTTCCAGATGCCACCATATACCAAGATGTGAACCGCCTAACCCACTAACAAGCGCTATTAAACATAAAAACCATCGCCAGCAAAACGAAGGAAGACACAAAAGTGGGCTTCTCCCAACAAAGACTCCTACCGTGGAAAAGCCAGCTTTCAGGTTGTCTGCAAAATACGCGCAGACACGTTTCAAACAGCTGCAGTGTTCGTGTTTGAGTTCGATCCCCGCTGGCGGTGGCAGACAAAGATTTGCAATTTCCCTTTTTTTTTTAGGGTGAAGATGAAAGTGAAGAGGCGGCCTGACGGAAGACAAGATAACGCGACGAAGACGGCGTACCCGAGTGGAGTGGATGTACACATCAATCTGAGTTTCGTGTTCTTAACTGCGCTCGATGTAAAATACCCTGCAATCTACATGACACCTCGCGTCTTCGTAAGCGGATTCGGCGCTTCGGTCAATTTTGCCGTAAACACCGGCGCATTTCGCAAAGCCGTCTCTCGTACAATGCGTGAAGTCGGCGAGCGATTATTACACCTCTCTAATGAGTACTTAGACGCGACGTCGGGCACTTTCGGTTGATGGATAACCTAACGCCGAGGTTATAGGTCAAAAGGACCTCAGTCGTCAGTCGTGTTGTACGAGAGGATCGCAGATGCGTCGGCTGGCACTCGCTAAGACCTTGCCGATTCCGCTACATTGGACAATTGGGCGCCAGCGACCTTCTAGGTCGACTTGGGAGCATCGACCCAACAGGACGCCGCCGTCTCTGACGTTCTAGCTCTGAGCAACCGAAGAAGTCGCACTGCGGGTCAGCGGAACCCATACGATGACGAATGTTGTCCCCGAAGTAACGACGATATCTTGTTATTTTAGCTGATATTTGGTTTAGCATCAGACGTGTTTTTTTACCCTTTCCGGTTTTTGCTTTTACAAATAGATGGGCTTTTGGTATGCAGATTTGTAATTGTCAATGCGTGGCCGCTCCGTTATTCCGCAAACATGACACTTTGTGGAGCGAAAGAGCGAAACTAGAATGAGGCGAACATGCGCTACTGCAAGCTCCAATGCGTTTATTGAAATGAACGTACGCGCACGCTTAAATACAGGAAGTGGACAGATTCGTGGCTGATTCGCAAAATCTGCAGGAAAGAAAATGAAGAAGAGACAGAAATAAAAAGGAAAAGAATGCAATAAGCGAAATCGCAGTAACGAGATCACAGCTCGTGCGGCGTACGCTATAAATTCGTATCATTACGTCTCGTGACTCCCAACAGTTGTTGCTTCCCCGCTGGCAATGAGCATCGACCTCGCTTCGATCGTGCTTTGTCAAATGAAGAACAACGGAGCGGCCACTACTACGCTCCTTCACCTTGTGGCACCCACGCTGCTGGGGAAACACCGCTTTCGTGTCCGTAACTAGCACCGAATTCGTTATACAGAGCAATCACGCAACGTGAAATGCGCCATATTGCCCTACTGACCGCTTCCACTGTGCTGCTGGCGCGAGTGGTGATTAACGCGTAGCCCTTCACGGCGCCCACTGTACAACAATATTGCGGCCTCTGTGGCATCAGTGCATACCCCCTATGACGACACACACTAGACCCCTTTCTTATTTAGCAAATGCGCTTCTCCGCACAGCACGTTTGCCCTTCCCCAACTATTGGCCGCAACAGTCGTGGTGAAAACGAATCCGATGTGCTATAGCTGCACACATATAGAAGGGACCAACATATGCTGAGGCGCACGTTCTCGCACGTGGTTCCAACACGACAGTCACGGCTACGTTTTCCACGTCACGTAAAACAAATTGTGTTCGCACAGGCCACCACTGAATTGGCAAAATGCGCCGCGGTAGCCTAGTGGCTATCACGTTGCGCTGCTGCAATCGAGGTCGCTAGTTCGATCCCTGCCCCGGCAGCCGCATCTCGATGGAGAGGCGGAATGCAAAAAAATGCTCGTGCACCGTGCATTGGGTGCACGTTAAAGAACGACGTCCACAAAGTGCTTCCCGACAAAAAAAAAAAAAAAACAGCTCTTACACAGTCGCGTTCAAAAAGCGGTCAACGCACCGTAGTCGAGCAATAGCCGGACGACGTCCAGCTTCCCGAAGGTGGCGGCCTCGTGCAGGGCGGTGCCGTTGTCCGTCCGGCAGTTGACGGGGAAGCCCCGGTCGAGCAGGAGGCGCACCACCTGCCGGTGGCCGTTCCGCGCCGCCAGGTGGAGCGGCGAGTGGTGCGCCGCGGCGAGCCGCTGCAGCGAGTGCGCCTGCGCGCTCACCAGCAGTGCCACGCTGTCCAGCCGGCCGTACTGGGCGGCCAGGTCCAGGGGGCTCTCGCCGCGCACGTTGCGGAGCCCGGGCTCGGCACCGTGCGCCAGCAGCAGGGCCACCACCTGGGACACCGGGGGGCGAGAGCTTGTCAGGTCGCGCGAGCGTTCGAATGGGGTGCCCTCATTTTCGTTGATTTCGAGATTAGACGTTACTTACTAAAAGATAAAATGGAGGCCGAGCCTTCCATTATTTGAATTCCGAGCGAGACAACCAGCGCCGGTGCGTCACTGCGAGGTCACGGATTTCGAGGAATATTTTTCGTGGTGGAGCTCTTGAGGCAGAGTAAATGTTTTCGAAACTAACGAACTTCAGTGTTTCGTTCCTTTAGAATGAACTGCAGCCCATCTTAGACAAAATTAACTAGGCCGGTACCAGACGCCGTCATGTTATGTGACGTCAATGGCGAGCTGGTGCCAGAATTAGAAGGCGGCGTCGCAACCAGTGTTTAATTCTTACGTGTTTTACGGCTTTGACACGTGCAAAAGAAGAGGCGCTTGACACGCGTACGGCCCATGGGCCATTCTCACGGCATCATAAATGAAAGAACCTCACTTCCTCGGGAAGAGAGAGGGGGTTACACAATCATGGAGTTTACTACAATAATTACTAACGGGAAATGTGACGCTAATGTTTTACGGGAGCTGCGCCCACGCCGTTTCAGCCAGCGCGGGAACGATAAGCACGGTACATGAATTTGCCTGGACTTCGTCCTTCTGGCTTCGAACCAATCCCTGTCTTCGCATATTGATCGCCTCCAACAACACGCATACTGCGCTGCAAGTGCACGCAACAATTCGCACTTAGTACGCATGTCCGCAGAAATTTATTTTCCCTTTGCCTTCAGAACAACGTGGGGGCTTAACAATTTAGGCCAATCAACGCAGACAAAAGGTCAATAAAGAATAACGCCACAAGAACGTCTGAAGCCGCAAGCACGATGAATAGACATACGTAGACTGCATGATGGACACGATGGGATAAACACTACACATAATTCGCATAGCAGTCAGCGATCGCCGCGCTATAGACAAAACTCTGGCACTGCGATCGCTTTCGTATGGTAGACTTCACGGTTACGGCGTGGCCTCCGAGATGCCGTTGCGATCTCGGAGGCCACGGTTATCGCGGGGTAGGGTGGCGCGGAAACGCGCCATCTGGGACTGCGCCAAAGCGCGCCCCTTTGAAAAGAACGGTGCGGCGTGCGTATACCTGCGCGTGGCCGTACTGGGCGGCGAAGTGCAGCGCCGTCTCGCGCTCCTGGTTGACGTGGTTGGCGTCGGCCAGCGAGGGGCCCCTCTCGAGCAGCAGCCGCACCACGTCCGTGTTGCCCGTCCAGGCGGCCAGGTGCAGGGGCGTGCAGCCCCGGCCGTCCACCGCGTTCGCCGACGCCTCGTGGTCCAGCAGCAGGGCGACGATCTCGCGGTGCCCGTTGAGCGCCGAGTGGTGCAGCGACGTGTAGCCGCTCGGGTCGTGCGCGTTGGTCCCGGGCCCGCGCCGCAGGCTGTGCAATGTGCGCGACGGAAGGAAGGGAGCGAAGACAAATTAAAATCAAACTTCATTCCGCCGGCAAGACATTGGGGAAGCTTGCGAGCGCTAAGGAGAGAAAAGAAAAGTGGAAGTGTTTCACCTGAATAGCTTCGAGACGTCATTTAACTGACAACTTAACAATCAGATAATTTGAGAGTAGAGTGCAGAAAATTACCACACCATTGCTACGTTACATAACTTTGCGATATTATACAACAGTGCTTTAGTACGATGCTAAGTGTTATACCGCAAACAGCACGAGATAAGCGCGAAAAAAAGACAGTACATTATTGGATAATAGGATATAACAGAATCGCCCTTGCATTATACAAACGTAATAACAACATCAAAAAAGAGTATTCTGCAACTCATGTTACGTATAGAATAAAAAAAGTGGGTACGCCATTGCGTTATAGCATTCATTTTACACCGACAGCAAGAAGAGCAAAGTACCTCACAAAAAAGCCAAGGAACACGTAACGAGCGACGGAACGGAGAATGGTACGTGCGACGTTAAGACACGTGATAAGGATAGTGTGGCGACAGCAAACGGATGTAGGCGATAGTAACGCGATATCTTTAAGGGCCCCGCGTCTCAGAAAATCCGGTGTCTGCGTCTGTCGTCCCAGAGGGTTAAAATTCCCGTGCATATTTAGATACATATGTATATACCACGCCTTGCTATACGGCATGCGGCATATGCGGGTTATAATGCCACACCATTCTGTCACTAAAGTTGCTGATACCTTGTCTTGACAAAGTTATACCCCGGAATTTTTAGAATGACAGCCAACACACTAATTTCACGAAACAAAACACCGGCAGCGCATGCCTGTTACGTTAAATCTTCTCAGACTGAAATATTAATAAGTGCGAAACAAAAAAGAAACCTGAAAATTATGTGATTTTTTGGCGCGGCTGTGCGTCTCCGTATCCGCACACGCAAGGGGCCGCGTTTCTACCACAAAGCCCGCCTCGGCGCATAGCGTTCGCCGCCAGCGTTTCCCAGTGAACATTACATATATATATATATACGCTGCAGTTACTGGGAAGCGTGAGAAGCAGTCAGGGATTTTTGGGTGCTATCGCGTTTCACTTTTGAAGGCGAAGCATAAGAGGAAGATCTTGGCTAGTAGCGCGAAGTGAACACGGGCACAGAAAGGAGCAGACAGGACGAGCTCCTTTCTGTGTCCGTGTTCACTTCGCGCTACTAGCCAAGATCATGTTACCGTACCAACTCGCCCAACTGTCTATCCTTTTGCATAAGAGGAAGCTTTAGCTCGGGCCCAACTCTGACGCGGCCTATTCAAATACATGTGAAACGTAGAAACGCTTTTCTGAGACATTTTCTCAGACTTTTCTGAGGCCCTGGATCGTTTTTAATGTAATTTGTTGCATTTGAGAGAGAAGGGTAAATGCTAGTGACCATTGGAAACGTAATTTCGATTGAGGGCCTGAATATTGTTACAAGAATTTTCAAAAATTCGTGAAAGTTCGAGAAAGATAGAAGCACGAAGTTTACACATTAATAGCTCTGCATCAAGAAAAGATATAGCAGTTCTGCAAACGGCATCCGTTAGATCGTTCAAAGCGGACCAATTCGATATGTCTATTTATATCTTATGTGAATTAGTTAAATTGCGCACAAAGGTTCTGCGAAGGCTGTATTTCCATATTACTAAATTTCTGGAGATTCATGCGTAACATATCAATTTTGTCCGCTTTAGATGTACTATTAGATGCAATTAACATAATTGTGATATCATTTTTCATTGTTGAGTTACAGAGCTGTAAACTTTATTCCGTTTTCTGGAAATTTGCGATTTTTGTCCAATTTTAATAGAACATTGAGAACCTAGATAAAAAAATCAAAAGCAAGTCACTAGATTTTAAGTTTTTCTTTAAGCAACAAACCTCGTCAAATCTGGTGCAGTGGTTGCCGAGAAAAACAAATTCTCCTTTTACATGTAGTATTTAGATAGGAGCACCCGAGCTAAAGCTTCCTGTTAAGCGTCCCCTAAATTTTATTTTATTACGATAGCAATTATATGGACACTCTACACGCCTATCTGGCGTCGGCTTAGCCGTCGCCGTAGGCGTGAGGTTCCGTATAAAGTCCAAGGGCGATAAAATCGTGGCCGCGCGTCGTATGTGTGAGTGAAAACGTGCGAGGATGAGCCGGCGACCGCGGCTCAATCTCACGCCCTCAAGGGAGGGAAGCGGGGAGGAAGCGCGACGTCTTCCGTCGCGCGAAAGATCCGCGGGGAGGGTAGGGAGGGGGGCAGTTATACACCGGGAGGCCCGGACGACCGCGAACACGCGCCCGGGCAGCTGTATCTCGAAAGCCATCTACACCGGGGACTAAGTCCGTCGCGCGATGTCTTTCCGCGGCTTAATTCGCATTGGTGCGAGACGCAGCGCGAAGGTCAATTCGTACGCTGATGCTATCGCGCTTCCTCACTCCAGCGTTTTAACGCAATAGCGTGAATGGACCCGTGTAGCAAAAAATCCGGCGTCAGCGTCCGGCGTCAGCGTCCAGCGCCGGACGTCATTTCGGAAAAATATTTTCGAACCACCCATACCCAGACCCTCCATGCGGCGCAAGAGTGTTACTGAACTAACTGAATTTCTCAAGCTAAAATACGTAAAAAAATCGTAGAGTACGACTAACACACAGCCTACAGACATGATAGCGTCGGATTGTAATTTGGATACACGAGAAAACATAATTATGTTACGTGAAAGCTCAAACAAACCCCTTTTCCAGCGTTTCTACCATCCATAGAGCGGCCACGGCGTCCGCCATTTGCGCGCGCCAGCACGCGAGTATCTTGGAGGCCACGGAGCGGCGCGCCCGGTTCCTTGCAACACCTCCAGATGGCGCTCTCCTCCATCGCTTCACCATCATCAACGACAGGTTAAAAACGCGGAAGGTAAAAATTGGATAAATTAAATTGAAAAGAAGCATAGTGTGGAACTATATCGATACTGGAAACAGCAGATCAGGAAGGAAGCGTTTTATGATAACTCAAGAGGCAGTGCCCTACTCTTTGAAGCTAGGTAAGGATGTCTTAGAACGCGGAGCTATAAAAAGATATTTAACAAAGACACATGTACTGTGTGTAGTAAATATGTAGAAACAATGGAACACCTCATACTGATATGTGATGGTATCAATCCCGATGTCGATGCGGCCACATTCACGCTTCCTGAGGCCCTAGGGTTCAACGATAACAATAGTCATGTTAATAAATATGCGGTGGAAATTAGCAAAAGGCGATTGGAGGATTGGTGGCTCAAAAGCAGAGAGGTGACATAAGGTTGAAAGGGTAGGAAGACGTAATTAAAGAACATTGCGAATTTCAATAACACACAACACGGGTAAACAAAAATAAAAGGCAAAATAAAAAGGTGAGCATGGTGGCAACTGCCATCACCCCGTTTCAAAGGGGACGCTCCTACCTTCCATCCATCCATCCATCCATCGCGGCCCACGCAAGAGGCCGCGTTTCTACCAGAGAGCCCGCCTTTGTGCATGCTTTGAGAATGACAGCCACAAACAAATGCCATGAAATAAAACGCCAGCAGCGCATGCCTTTTATGTTAAATCTTCTCAGACTGAAATGTTAAAAGTGCAAAACAATAATAGAAGATAGGCCCACGCATGAGGCCACGTTTCTACCGGAAAGCTCGCCTTCGTGCACTGCGTTCGCCGCCAGCATTTACGGTAAACATTACGGTTACATACGCTGCAGTCGCCAGGAAGCGTGAGAAGCGGTCAGGGATCTTTGAATGCTATCGCGTTCCGCTCTTAAAGGCAAAGCTTAAGCGTCGTGCAAATGTTTGACAGCGAGTTCCCGCGGTCATCGAGTGAGATGTCTTTATGTTCGTTTGTGCGCGCGTGACGCAATGCTTGTTAATTTAATTAGCGTGCCTATCTTTAGATGTTCACACGGCCGATAACACTAATATCCTTATTTCATTTCATGTAGCTGTCCACTAATTTGCTATCGCAACCGATGCTTCATCTTTCGGGAGAAACTGCAGATTTTTTTTTAGCAGAGATTAAAGAGCGGATAACCAGTGGCCGTTGCCCGACGTGGTAGGTCGGTGAGGCGTTGCGCTGCTAAGCTCAAGGCCGGGTATTCAATCCCGGCAGCATCCGATGGGGCTGGAATGCAAACATGCCCAAGTAACGTGAATTGGGTTCACGTTAAAAAATCCTAGTTGGTCGACATCAATCTATAGAGTGTGTTCAGATAAGTTCGGCCGGGTATGTCCTGTGACCATTTTTAATCTTGATAAAAAATATATATTGTGTTGCTTGAGTGCCAAAAAAATACGAAATAAATATGAGTTCTGCGAGGAAAAAAAATCTGCCTTCAAGAAAAACATTTTGCCGAATCCTCATTTTGGCTAGTCTCAAGCAAAAAGTGTTATGCCTACGGCTCAAAAAATATTTAGTGATACAGTACGGGTCAATATTGCTCATCGATTATAAATAATTATTACACAGTATCATCGCTAGACGGGGAGAAAAAAATAGCGATAACGGAACACTGCCCTGTATTGGCCAGGGTCCATCTTTCTTGTTTTGTTTTTTCCGTACGCTGATGAATGATGATGAATGATGAAACATTTGGAACAGCGTCAATTCTTCACTCATGCTCAGCATGGTTTTAGATCAGGTTACTCGTGTACGACGCAGGTCATAGAATTTAGCCATGATATTTTTTTATCAGTTCACCTTGGGTTACAAACGGATTGACTTACATTTCAAAAAAGCGTTTAATTTGTTACTTCACGACTTGCTACTATATAAACTGTCGTTACTTAACATGCCTACTTATAAACTGGCTTCAATGTTATCTGTAGGGACGTTAGCAACGTATGTGATTAACGGGTCCCAGTCCGATTATGTTGCTGTATCTTCGGCAGTGCCGCAGAGGTCCGTTCTAGGGCCCCTGCTGTTTCTAGTGTATATTAACGACATTGTGCAAGATGTGACTTGTAAAATACGTTTATATGCAGATTAATGTGTTGTCTACCGTGATGTAAACAATTATTCAGATTCATTTCATTTGCAGAGCAACTTGTACCATATCCAACAATGGTGTTTGGAGTGGAAATGTACTTAAATCCAACGAAGTGCCAGATTATCTACTTCACACGCAGGCATCATCCTTTCATGACCGAATATGGATTATATTCTGTCCAACTATCAGGAGTATCTGATTACAAATACCTTGGCGTTTATTTTTCCTCCAACCTCACAAGGTATAAGCACATTGAACATATTTCATCCAAGGCTTGTGGAATGCTAAATTTCTTAAGACTAAACTTTAAAGTGGCTCCGCTAAAAGTTAAGGAGCTCTTATATTTAACTTATGTTCAGCTTATATTGGAGTATACGCTCGTGCTGTTTGGAGCCCACGAACTTTATATTTAACCGACATGCTTGAACGTGTACAAAACTGTGCCGCTCGATTTGTATCAAGAGAGTATAACCTCCGTAGTAGTGTTACTAACATTAAACGAACGTTGGGATGGGAGCTTTTATGTACTCGCCAAAGGAACTTTCAGTTAGAAATGTGTAAAATTTATCACGGTAAAATAAAAATAGACAAAGGTACTTATTTGCTTCCACCGCATTACTGGTCGAATAGACTTGATCACGGATGGAAAATAAAAGAAATAAATGCAAAACTAACACGTACCAAAGCACATTTTTTTCCACTTAAGTTTCGTGAATAGAACCGGTTGCCCAAATAAATTGTCGAGTGCCGACCTGAACCAATGTTTCGGGCTTTGTTATCAGATATATGAACGAGCGCAGCTGTCTTCATTTAGTACTTGCTTGTCATGCCTTGTAGTTTCTTTTTACTCACCTTTTGCTTAGTTATGTATCCCCCCCTCCCGTGCAATAACGTCTTCGGGCGCTGGAGGTACTTGGAATAAATAAATAAATAAATAAATAAATAAATAAATAAATAAATAAATAAATAAATAAAAATCGCAAAAGGGAACATTGCACCATGTTGTGCGCGTCATGCCTTGTAGTTTCTTTTTACTCACTTTTGCTTAGTTATGTGTCCGCGACCCCCCCCCCCTGCGATAATGCTTTCGGGCGGTGGAAGTGTTTGGAATAAATAAATAAATAAATAAATAAATAAATAAATAAATAAATAAATAAATAAATAAAAATCGCAAAAGGGAACATTGCACCATGTTGTGCGCGTCATGCCTTGTAGTTTCTTTTTACTCACTTTTGCTTAGTTATGTGTCCGCGACCCCCCCCCCCTGCGATAATGCTTTCGGGCGGTGGAAGTGTTTGGAATAAATAAATAAATAAATAAATAAATAAATAAATAAATAAATAAATAAATAAATAAAAATCGCAAAAGGGAACATTGCACCATGTTGTGCGCGTCATGCCTTGTAGTTTCTTTTTACTCACTTTTGCTTAGTTATGTGTCCGCGACCCCCCCCCCCCCCTGCGATAATGCTTTCGGGCGGTGGAAGTGTTTGGAATAAATAAATAAATAAATAAATAAATAAATAAATAAATAAATAAATAAATAAATAAAAATCGCAAAAGGGAACATTGCACCTTGTTGTGCAACGGGCTGACTAAATTTCAAAACCTTGCTCTTCACAGATATACGAACCAAAAAAAAAAAAAAAACTGAGCCATTCCACTTTGTGAAGGTGGATGACCAGCCAAGCTGCGTAGCACACGAAAAAGAGGTGACAGAATTTCGCACAAAGGTTCGATCACATTTACGGTCTTGATCGGTGGTCATCGTGACGAAAGCTACGTACACACATTTATTTTTATACTTATAAGTACGCGTTGATTCGTCTTATACATTCCTTATTTACATTCGTGTTTTCATTTCGCGATATACTGAGGCAAAGAATTTGAGATCGAAATCGTCGCACCAACTGGCAGTGGGCCAGTGCCGTCAGCACCTTCGCAGAGAGAGCGGGGCAGCACGGGAACGCTGGCATTGTGAGCGGCGACGAAGCCAGCTGTGGAAGAAGACGACGACGACGAACGCGCGAGCAGTGGCACGAGCTACTGCTGATGATGATAGCTTTTGCTCACACACATTTGTTTACGGACAAGAAAAAATACACGGAAGCCGAGCCATAAGCAGCCTCGCTGTAAAACCAGGACATTGGTCAATATACAGCAGTGTTCCCTTTTCGCGAGTTCTTTTCTCCCCATCTTGAAGTGATACTCCGTAATAGTTGCAATCGATGAGCATTATTCACCCCTGCTATATCACTTAATATTTCTAAAGCCGCACGCATAACACTTTTCCTTTGAGACTAACCAAAATGCGGATTCGTCAAAATTTGCAGAACACGGAGTGGCAGGGCGCTTTCAGTCTTCTTTCTTTCTATTTTTTTTTTTGAGGGGGGGGGGGACAGATTCCTTTTTTTTCTGCTCGCAAAACTAAGATTTCTTTCGTTTTCTTTGGCACTCGTGAAGCAAAATGTACAGTCGACCAAAAAAGTTTACGGACCACGGGGTCTCAGAAAATGCTAAATATACGAGCAGCCCTTAAAAGTAGCCAGTAAAACCGTACATCACAATGTTGTTCGCATATACCAGTAAAGGCTGGAAACGGGAATAACAGGCTGCATTTGGAGGCTGCGGAGATATTCCGCTTTTTGTCAGGTCTCTTGGTCCGTAAACTTTTTTGGTCGACTGTACGTTTGGTCAAGATTAAAAATGGTCACCGGACATGCCCGGCAGAACTTATCTGAACGCACCCTATAGCCCCACAGGTCGGCAATCGCACTAATGAGTCGACTCACTCATGTAGGCTGAACCACAAGTTTGAGTCCGAGTGAGAGTGGAATTTCGTTGAGTCTGAGTCCGAGCGATCCCAAAGGAAAACAAAATTTTACAAGTGAGCCTAAGTGAGTTCCGTCTATTTAAACGACACCCACAACGGCGTGCCTCATTATCAAATTGTGGTTGCGACACCTAATACCACAGATTCTTTTTTTAAATATTTAGGTGTGGTTCATTAGAGTAACGCTGCATAATGTGTGGAAAAGAAAGGGAACGCAGTCAATAATAGCAGATGCCTTTATTAGGAGATATGAAGAGATTATAGAAATTTGCTGGCAAAGGACACAGCTAGCTGACACAAGGCAGCCCAGAATGGAAATCGCTGGGAGCTGCCTTCACCCTGCAGTGAGCAGGAAAGATTATGGTGATGATGATGACGATAGTGATCACAAAGACAACGACGATACGTATACGACTCAGTCAAGGATCGTATTCTCGGCCCGGCGCCTTCGGGGATACTTTCACATCACATAATGTACGGCTTGACGTTTCCCTCGGGTGACGGGGGAATCCCGTCAGAGGGTACTCGAGAACTTTGCAGATATCGAGACGTTAAAAAAAACGAGAAAAAAAAACCGACTTGAGACATTATTTATTTATTTATTTATTTATTTATTTATTTATTTATTTATTTATTTATTTATTTACATCTTGACTTCGGTCCATCTAAACTTCTTCAGACTAAAACAGTATCTCCAGGCTCTATTACAGGCATCTTGGAGCTATATATGTCGCAGATAGTAGTGTCTACTCATAGTTGATCTAAAGCATATAAGCTACTCTTACATCTTGCGCTTTTCCTGTAGATCTACTTTTGCAACGATTCCAAGGTCGTAGTCTGCCGGTAGCCAAGTTGTTTCGCCCGATGCAGCAAAGTTATGCGTGCATCCTAATCCCATAGTATGAGAATGGTTATGGTGCCTGACTGCCGCCTCCAAGGCACACTTCCATTCACCATGGAAATCGTGGTAAATTGCGATGAATGTTTCCAAGTCCCGAAAGGACCTCTCAGTCAGGCCGTTTTCTTTATGGATAGTAGGGTGTGGCAAATCTAAGGGCAATTCCTCTTCCACGGGCCCAGTCTTGAAGCTTTTTACTGCGGAAAACTGGCCCGTTGTCGGACCACCCACCACCTTGGTGTTCTTAAACATATTTCGCTTCAGTAACGTCATAAAAGAATTGGCGTCTTCATTTCCTGGCTTTGCAGCTGTCATGCGTATGCGTTCATCTATTGCAACAAGGAATGCTTGAGCCTTTAAATTTAAATGCGGAAGCGTTCAGAATGGTGATGGCAGAGATGGGCAAGCAGTTCATTTCAGTGGAACAGTGTCAAAATACTGTAACAATAGTTACTAACAAAGTCGCACATACACGAGGCACATTCCTATTGTTCACGCTTGACTGTGGCCGCATGAAAATCGCGCTCCGTAGTGAAAGTTCCGTCATGATACGGTCGGCACTGCAACACTGCGAAGAATAATCTTCGAAAATCGCCAACGCGGCTTTACAGCCCGTCGAACGCCTGTCCGTCTGAGCACTGTGAAATCGCTCGCCGCGTTCTTTAGAGAGACGATGGAGGTTGAAAGCGGGCTGCACAAACCAACACAAACACACTTGAAGAGTCACATGTCGAGGGAGGCATATAGAACGCTGAGCTGTCACCGGGTGGGAAATCGCTCCCTGTTACAGAAGATATCGAAAGTCGTACGGCTACTATGTCAGAAACGACCCAAAGCAAAATATTTTCACATGCGGCGGCCATAAGAACAGACGTGGGAAGTGGCAGCTGGTGATGCCAGTTTCTGCCGCTATCGCAAAGGAACCATATACGCCGTTCGTAACCGGATGAAACATGGACGCAAGCACAGTATATGTTTCAGAAGCTGCAATGCTCGTGGTGATGCACATCGGGTCGTCTGTGATTCATGTCCAGTGTTCATGCGCCGCGGTGGCTTCGCTGGCGGTCATGAATCACGGGCAAGTTCTGCGACCTCTGTCAATCATAGTATGTATGTATGTATGTATGTATGTATGTATGTATGTATGTATGTATGTATGTATGTATGTATGTATGTATGTATGTATGTATGTATGTATGTATGTATGTATGTATGTATGTATGTATGTATGTATGTATGTATGTATGTATGTATGTGTATGTATGCATGTATGTATGTGTATGTATGGGATTAAACCCATTTTCACTCGAACAGAACGATTCAAATACTCACCTTTGGTCCTGGCTATCGAAGAGTGGAATTCGCTTCCTTCTAGCATTGCGGCTATCGCTGAAACATCATCATTTCAGATAGCTCTTTGGTCATACTTGGAAGATTCCAACGTAAAATGATGTGCGTCGTTGTTTTTTTAGAGCGCAGCTCTTTGGCGTCCGTTCCTGGGTTTCGCGTCGTCGTCGCCGTTGTCGTCGGCCTCGTAACCAGCTCCGCCCCCCTTTCATCCCCCCAGCGCTAGCAGCGACCGACTGATACCGCTGGATGCCGCTGACGCCGCTAGAGAGTCAAGATAACGTGACTGCATAGAACACCGTCGCCGCCATGCAGAAAGAGGAGGAAAGGGTCCCCCCCCCCCCCCTGTTCTTGTGTGGCGGATAGGGTGCTCTTCAGTTGCCGACGCGCCGGTTATTTCACGTAGGCCCCGGCACGTCGACGAATACGTGACCACCTTCCCACGGCTAGACCTGGTTCTTAGCGCTGCGGAAGCGAGGGTATCATATTGTTTGTGTCGGCATCGGCGGCGTTGTCCCTGAAACCAACTCCGCAGCTGGGGTTGACTCACTATCGGCGTCAGCGGCATCAGTCAGTCGCTGCTATCTCTTCCCTCCTCCCTTTATCGTGTTGTCTGCTTGCTGCGCGCGCTTCTGACCCCATCGTTTGCCGCTGGGTGTACACGCCGCCCCCCTCCCCCCTCTTCCTGCGAGTCTCCGGTTGTCAAAGCGCCGGCTCGAACTTAATTCCTTTCTTCGCTCCTCCTCCAATGCAACCCCTGTGCGGTGGCAATCAGAGAGCCAGATCGGTGGCGGCGGATCTGTATATGTGCACCGCCCGAGCCGAAACTGCCGCTGCCGTTCGCCCTGTGCGGTGGCAATCAGAGAGCCAGATCGGTGGCGGCGGATCTGTATATGTGCACCGCCCGAGCCGAAATTGCCGCTGCCGTTCGCCACTGCGAAATTATCTGCCAGTTCTTTCTGAGCCATGAGCGAGACGACCGATGGAAGTCCTCCGTCTGCTGCTGCTGCTGCTGCTGCTAAACGAGCTGCCAGAGCAGAGGCCCAGCGCCGTCGCCGTCAGAATCCAGAGGTGCGTGCCGCCGAAGCAGAAGCTTACCGTCGCCGCCGTCGAGATGATCCAGGAGTACGCGTCGCCGAAGCAGAGGCTAAGCGCCGCCGCCGAGAAGACCCTGCCGTTCGCGCCGCCGAAGCGGAGGCTCATCGCCGCCGTCGAGAGCAACCAGCAGAGGCTGAAGCAGAAGCTCATCGCCGCCGCCGAGAAGACCCTGCAGTTCGCGCCGCCGAAGCGGAGGCTCATCGCCGCCGTCGAGAGCAACCAGCAGGTGAAACAGCTTATTTGCTGCGCTCAAATTTCGCATTAGGAAGTAACGTAATCGTCGGTAATTTTTTTTCCTTTCTTTTTTTTTTCTTTTTTTTTGTGCGTGCCGGCCGTATTGTTGCGTGTAATGTTAGATGCCATGTTTTGGAACTTCTGAAGGTGCTTTTTGTTCTTTTTCTTTTTTTTGGAATTTGCTACATGTGCAATTTTCCAGTTCCTGTTCCTAGCCATTGTTTATTTCTTAATAACTTGTACCTGGCTTTTAACTCGTTTATTTCTGTATTCAGCCATTTATAACCTGTGTTGTATATTTATAAGTTTTCTTTGATGAATCCCCCCCTATGTAATGCCCGCATTGGGCCTTTAGGGTATTGAAATAAATAAAAGTATGTATGTGTGTGTGTGTGTGTGTGTGTGTATGTATGTATGTATGTATGTATGTATGTATGTATGTATGTATGTATGTATGTATGTATGTATGTATGTAAACGTATGTGTACGTATGTATGTATGCATGCATGTACGTATGTATGCATACATGCATGAATGCGTACCAGGCGCCGGATGCGTATAACACATGTTTGGTGGTTTCGAGTGCAATAATTAATTTACTGCGAAGGGCGTAATTAACGCACAGAGTGTTGCGTGCACGTCAGACGTAACATCCCTTCCATTGCCATCGAGTACGAAGTCAGTGCACTCATCATTATCCCGACACAACGGGCAAACATATTGCCACCTGGTGTTTTGAGCCAGCGAACATTCAGCATTGCGTGCCCAGCAAAACGGCGAAGAAGACGACGAAGTCGAAGATCCCGCGCCAGCTGGAGAACCATCGCTCAGTGCTTGGCATTTTTCATCTCCGGCTGATCCTACTGTCACTTATTCTTGTGTTAGAGCGTGACAAACTGGTGGAGGTGCGGGGTAATTTAATCTATGCACCACACCCCTCCGAGCAGTAGGAGCTCCAGCCCTGTACCGGTGGTTACGCCTGTACACCGCGCCAGCAGAAGGATCCGTGGACAAGCCCCTGAGTTTGGACTCCTCCCAGAGAAAATGGCAGCTCCGACCACGCCAACAGGTATGGAAGGCCCAACGCCGATTCATTGTACGCTGCTGAATCCGCGAACGCCAAATCCCTTCCACGGCGCCATACATGAGGATGTTGAAGACTGGCTGGTCCACTATGAACGTGTTGCCGCGTTCAACAAGTGGGATGACGCAGAGAAACTGAAAAACGTATATTTCAGCCTTAACGATGGTGCACGTGTTTGGTACGAGAACCGTGCAGATGCCCTAAATTCATGGGCAGAATTCAAACGCCGGATTCTTGAGACGTACGCGAGCCCTGATCGCCGGGAGCGAGCTGAGCGTGATCTTCAGTCCCGTATACAAATGCCGAACGAAGGTGTCGCAATGTATGTCGAGGACATGACGCGTCTCTTTCGCCGAGCCGACCCCAGCATGTCGGAAGAAAAGAAGGTGCGGTACCTGATGCGCGGAGTGAAAGAGCAGCTGTTCGGCGGTCTCGTGCGCAGTCCTCCCAAAACAGTGTCAGAATTTCTTTCCGAGGCCGTCACCATTGAACAGACGCTTCGGCAGCGGGCACCATCCTACGAACGCCAAGTGAACGCTGCCTCACCTACGGACTTCTTCGGAGCTCTCGGGGGCCACGTCGATTTCTTTCGAGAGCTCATTCGTTCCGTCATCCGCGAAGAACTCCAGAAGCTGTCGGTACCCTCACAGCCGACGCTCAACTCCTTGTCCAGCGTTCTCCGTGAAGAAATCCAGCAAGCGCTAAGAGAACCACCCTTCAACACCGAAGCTCGACCACTAAGCACTGACAGCTCCCGCATGTCGTATGCGCAAGCTTTGAGGCAACCTGCCCCACCTCCCTCCCCGCTTCGCACCGCGTGCCCGGCCATGCTACAGCCCGTCCAAGCGGCCTCGTATTACCAGGACCACCGACAGGCCCCAAGGAAATCAGACGTGTGGCGGGCACCTGATCGCCGTCCCCTTTGCTTTCACTGTGGCGAAGCTGGGCACGTCTACCGACAGTGCTCCTATCGCGAGCTCGGACTACGCGGATTTTCAGCAAACTCGCCGCGACCTAGGTTCGGCCAGCGTCCTCCTGAAATTGAACAATACGTTGCCCAACAGTGCGGATCCCCATCAACTCGACACCAGTCACGCTCCCCTTCGCCGCGGCGGTTTTCTCCGACTCGCCGTACGTATTCGAGTGTGGTGCGGGGTCGGTCGCCCAGCCCGCGCCGGGAAAACTAACCACAGCGACCTTCGGGGGCGCGGCCGCTCAGTCTGGACGTGCTCAAGGACCCCTACTGACGCGTACGCGGACCGACGATACATCGACGACGACGGTACCTGCTGATTACAGAAAAAGAATTTCCTTGGACATTCCTGTACTCCTCGACGGTCGCGAATTGACTGCTTTAGTGGACACTGGAGCGGATTATTCTATAATCAGCGAAAAACTGGCCACCCTTCTGAAGAAAGTGACAACGCCTTGGAATCAAGCGCCAGTTCGTACAGCTGGCGGGCACATCGTCACCCCACTCGGCATGTGCACGGCAAGAATACAGATTCGCGGCTCTACGTTTGTTGCCAGCTTAAGCATTCTCCCTCAGTGTTCTCGAGACCTAATCATCGGCATGGACTTTCTCCGGGAGCACGGAGCTATCATCGACATTCGCCAACGCCTCGTCACTTTCTCGACAAAGAGCGCGGCAGCGACGACCAACACCATCCACCCTCGAGCAGCTCTTCGTGTCGTCGACGACGCTGTCCTGATACCACCACGTGCAAGTGTCGTGGTTCAGGTGGCATGTGACAGACTCTTACACGGTGAAGCGGTCGCAGAAAGCAATCGCTCTCTGCTGCTTTCTCAAGGTGTTTGCGTAGCAAGAAGCCTTATTGATCTCCATGATGGCCACTGTGAGGTTCTTGTCACGAACTTCAGCTACGAACACCGGCACCTTTTCCCCGGTACTGTCATCGCCTACGCCGACCCGATCGCTGACGTCACGGAGTGTTTTGTTTCCGAAGCAATCGACAATGCTGAACCATCTATACGCAACGTCGACATTAGTCCTACGCTTCCTGAAGAGAACAAACAACACCTCCGTGAGCTGTTGCTCCAGTTCCACTCTTGCTTTGCACGGTCGTCGAAGATACGTCAAACGTCGATTACGAAACACCGTATCATCACCTATGACGACGTGTCCCCCATACGGCAACTTCCTTATCGTGTTTCCCCGACCGAACGACATGCCATTCAAACGCAGGTGAAGGAAATGCTTCAAGACGGCGTAATACAGCCTTCATGCAGTCCCTGGTCATCGCCAGTCGTTCTCGTTAAAAAGAAAGATGGCACGCTTCGGTTTTGTGTTGACTACCGGAAGCTAAACAACGTCACAAAGAAAGACGTGTACCCGTTGCCTCGTGTCGACGATTTTCTGGATAGATTGAGGCGCGCGAAGTATTTCTCCTCTATCGATCTGAAAAGTGGCTACTGGCAAATTGAAGTAGATGAGCGGGACCGTGAGAAAACCGCGTTTGTGACTCCGGACGGCCTTTACGAATTTAGAGTACTCCCTTTCGGCCTCTGTTCCGCGCCAGCCACATTCCAGCGAATGATGGATACAGTTCTCGCCGACCTCAAATGGAAAAGCTGCCTCGTCTATCTCGATGATGTCGTTATCTTTTCGGAGACTTTTGACGAGCACCTTCGACGGCTTCGGAATGTACTCGAAGCCATTCGATCGGCTGACCTTACACTCAAGCCAGAGAAATGCCATTTCGGTTACGAGGAACTGAAGTTCCTTGGTCACGTCGTGAGCGCGGCAGGTGTTCGGCCCGATCCCGAGAAGACTGATGCCGTAGCTGCTTTCCCCACTCCAACCGACAAGAAAAGTGTCCGACGGTTTTTGGGCTTGTGTGCCTACTATCGGCGCTTCATTGAAAATTTTTCGAAGATTGCAGAGCCGCTATTTCGCCTTACACGTGAAGACGTACCATTCCTCTGGACTGATGAACAACAGACTGCCTTTGCGGAGCTACAACGTCGATTGTCTTCTCCTCCCGTGCTCGGTCATTTTGATGAGGATGCTGACACAGAAGTACGCACTGACGCCAGCAATATCGGTCTCGGAGCTATCCTGGTGCAACGGCAAGACGGAACTGAACGAGTGATCGCCTACGCGAGCCGCACTCTGTCACGGGCAGAGTCAAATTATTCCACCACAGAGAAGGAGTGCCTTGCGGTTATTTGGGCTACTACAAAGTTTAGGCCGTATCTCTACGGGCGGCCATTTAAAGTGGTGACCGATCATCACGCTTTGTGCTGGTTGACCAACCTCCGAGACCCTTCTGGACGATTGGCACGTTGGAGTCTGCGACTCCAGGAGTTTGACATCACCATCGTATACAAGTCTGGTAGGAAACATGAAGATGCTGACACGCTATCACGAGCACCTGTTGCATCTCAGAATCCTGACGAGCAAGACGACAGCGCCTTCCTGGGAGCCCTCAGCAGACCGGACCTACTCGCTAAACAACGCTCGGACGCTGAGTTAAGGCCCATCATTGATCACTTAGAAGGCGGCATCGCGCCCATTCCTCGCCCACTTTCGCGACGGTTGTCGTCATTTTGCCTTCGAGAGGGCATCCTATACAAAAGAAACACAGGTGCCGGCGACAAGCCACATCTTCTAGTAGTTCCTCAAGCCCTTCGCGACGACATCCTATTAGCCTGCCACGACGAGCCGACATCTGGTCACTTGGGTTACTCAAGGACTCTGGACAGGGTACGGCAAATGTACTACTGGCCAGGCCTGACTGCTTGCGTCAAACGCTACGTGAAAGGATGCCGTGAATGCCAGCGCCGAAAGTCACCACCCTTCAAGCCTGCAGGCCTTCTACGACCCATCGACCCTCCGCGTACGCCGTTTGATCAAGTTGGAATGGACCTTCTTGGACCATTTCCCTTGTCTTCCTCCGGCAATAAGTGGATCATTGTCGCAACTGATTACTTGACGCGTTACGCTGAGACGAAGGCACTACCACGCGGGACAGCATCGGAAGTTGCCCAGTTCTTTATGCACCACATTGTGCTTCGGCATGGCGCACCATCATTCATCATCACTGACCGAGGGACGGCATTTACGGCGAAGCTTCTGGACGACATCTTGAAGTTGAGTTACACGACTCATCGAAAGACCACTGCATACCACCCTCAGACTAACGGCTTGACAGAAAGACTAAACAAAACACTGGCAGACATGCTATCTATGTACGTCGATGTGCAGCACAAAACGTGGGACGACATCCTGCCGTACGTAACGTTTGCGTACAACACTGCCACACAGGAAACTACACGATTTACGCCGTTTCACCTCGTTTATGGTCGAGATGTTCAAACTATGCTAGACGCCATGATTCCGTATGAAGACATTGATCAGCTCGACCAGTTAGCTCCTGGCGCCGAGGAGTACGTTCAGCGTGCCGAGGAAGCACGTCAACTGGCCCGTGTCCACATAAGACAGCAGCAGTGTACAGATGCCATAAGGTACAATCTTCACCATCGACAAGTTACCTATGAGCCTGGTGACCAAGTTTGGGTTTGGACCCCCATTAGACGGCGAGGCCTCAGCGAGAAACTCCTGAGCAAGTACTTTGGACCATACACAGTACTAAGGCGTGTAAGCGACGTGAACTATGAAGTGATTCCAGACGGAGACCTACCATCGCCCAAGCGCCGTTTACCACGCGCAGAGACTGTACATGTCGTCCGCCTCAAGCCGTATTTTGCACGGTGATGTTAAGTCTAGTGGTGAAACAAACTCTTGTTTTTTGCTGTCGTCGCGTCGTCCTCCAAAGAACTGCGAAGTGATTTTTCTTTTTTTTTTTTTTTTTGCTCCCGCCGACAGAACCCATTTTTTCCCCTCGTGTGCATGCCCGTATGTGTGCTAGCGCGTTTCCCCCCTTTTTTTATGTCCTACCTAATGCGCGTACCTTTCGTGTACGTCTTGTGTTTGAGCATCGAGTCGATGCTTCAGAGGGAGGGGGAATAATGCCACCTGGTGTTTTGAGCCAGCGAACATTCAGCATTGCGTGCCCAGCAAAACGGCGAAGAAGACGACGAAGTCGAAGATCCCGCGCCAGCTGGAGAACCATCGCTCAGTGCTTGGCATTTTTCATCTCCGGCTGATCCTACTGTCACTTATTCTTGTGTTAGAGCGTGACAATATTATGCCGTTTGTAAAGCAGCCATATGATACGCTGGAGCGCTTGTATAAACAATTTACTGCAATGCCATAGCGCCTCCCCCCTTCATTTTCTGATTCCTTCGAAGTTTAATTTAGCACCCCATTTCATAGCCAATGTAAAATAGAAAGCATTGAGAATAACGGCTGGACAAGGTTTTCAAACACTTGCACAAGTAATTTACTACAAAGGCTGACCAACACAACTTGCACTAAACCATAAGCTGCCCCTTATTTCCTCCAAAACAAAATCTAGGCACCACATTCGTCATGGCCACCAGAAGAGAAAAGGAGAAAAGGTATGCTTAGTAATTATCTGCAGAGCCCGTAATTAACTCACAGCCTCTGATGTTTTGCCACACAAAGCACGCCTCCCATTCCCATTAAACGTGAACTCAAGTCCACATTCAATTCTCCCAGGACAACAGCAAGCATTGCGTTTAACGACTGTATAAGCCTTTTCGAACACCTGAATAAGAAATTTACTGCAAGGGCACTAATTAACCCACACCTTGTAAACTTTGCATGCACATCAGCCATTACACGCCCTTCATTTTCATTTGATCTCGGCACCTGATATTGTTCTTCCAGGACAGCGCGCACACATTTACGACACTCGTAAAACACACATACAAAGCTGAAAGTACTTGCATAAGTAACTTACTGCAAAGACTGTAAACCCGCGCACTTTAAATTTTTCGGGTACATCACTCATAACCTTCCTCTTATCTCCATCAAATAACAACATAGTGCCACCTTCAGCTCACCGAGAACACCAAGAATGCCTTCTAGGGATTTCGTACAGCACCCGTAAATAGGGCCAAAACAAGCATTCAGTAGTTATACGCAAAGCCCGTAATTAACCCATAAACATTAAAATTTGCTCACACATTGCCCTTAAAATGCCCTTAGCTATTTCTACAGAATGTGAACGCGGTGCTGCATACAATTAACCCGGGATACTAGAAAGCACTGAGTATAACGTATCTGACCATGACGGTCTGCGCAACGCTTCCGAACACCTGTACAAGTAATCTTCTGCAAAGGCTGTAAGTAATTAACCTACACAGCATAAACTTAGACAAAGCGTCATACCTAAAATGGCGCCAGCACCATGCAAATTGAAACTCTGACGCGCTATATACATACAAAGAAAGCACACGCTTCAAATAACACCTCTAAAGGGGATGGTGACGAGTATTCAGTAATTATTTGCAAAACCCCTTATTCGGTGCAAATCGCCTATAACGTAACTACATGATTCCCATCTTCTCTAAATATAATATCACTGCCCCATTTGGTTCCTCAGGGACACCGGGTGAACTTTCTACGCGTTTCATAACGCCATGGACTAAACAGGTAGAAAACGAGCATTTAGGGACCTTCATTTAGCTCTTAATTATGCACCCAAGTATTCGCCCCGCAAACCGTTCACTTCTCACAACTAACCTAATTCCCACAATTGTTCCCAAATTTAAACTGTGTGTGTGTATGTGTGCGTGTGTGTGCGCGTGCGTGTGTGTGTAGTGCAAACAGAATCCGCACTTCCGTTCATTCCAGACTTGTACGTAACGAATTACGCGTAATCAATTACATTTTCTGGTAGTGTTGTAATGATCAATTAATTTTTTTACTAAGTAACGCTCACTCTAATTCAATGTTGTTTTTTCTCAGTGAACAATTTTATGTAAGCCGTTACTTCGTTGACGAGAAAAGCTATAACAGATGTATCAGCTAAGAGCGCTGAATTTGGCCGGAACTAGAGCATAGAACGCCCGCGGTCTTCGCGCCCAGCAGCCTCACGAATGCGCATGCTCGGCCAGGCAAACCCGCCTGCTCAGTGTTGCTTTTCGCATCTTAACGCTCCACCAGATGTTGGCCGACGAATAGAACCTGCGCGATAGCCACTCAGAACGCTAATGCCAGGAAATCATCTGCGGCAGGGACGATCCTTTCAGCTTTTTATCAGCCCTTCCGAGAGCATTTTTATGCGAAGTATATTACTAGAGCTCAACCCAGCTCCTCAGGCGCGGCGGCGTCGCCTTCAATACCACGTGACACTGTGACGTCACGACAGAGGAGAAACGGGGCTCCAACTCGCGCCGTCGCTCGCGGCGTCGCCTTCAAGGCTGACCACGTGACACCGTGACGTCACGACAAAGGAGAAACGGGGCTCCAACTTGCGCCGTCGCTCGCGGCGTCGCGGCGGTATATAAGCAGCTGCGCTTGCCTCTGCGAGACACTGACGAGGTGAGATGCCTCCTGGAGACAGAGCTGCTCGTTGGAATGAGAAGCGAAGGTTGCGGCGTGCTACAGAGACTGTTTCTAGGAGGCTTTGCTACGGCGCAGCGACTACGCGCCCCGCATCGGACGCGGTGAGCGTCGAGCAACGCAGCGTTTGGCGCGACAACGAAATGTGCGCCTGAGCAAGCGCCGCACGCCTGAACGCCGACGACACCGGCTTTTCTGCGACACGAGTTCCTTAACGCTGTCGCGTTAAAATAAAGGCTAGTATGCTTCGCATCCTGGGCTTAACCTTAGCTAAGCCACAGCCAGTTTTTTTCCGAATCTCAGCAGCGATGAAGCGTTGCGCTACATGCAGGACGCAGACCCAAGCGGTGCGTCATTGCTGTAAGCAACTGTACAACATGCGAAGGGCTGCACAAGACGCACCGAAAGAGCGAGGCCAGATTGTCATATACTGTATTTGTGATCAAGGTTGGAAGGAGAGTAACGTAAAGATAACGGATTACTTTTTTTTAGTAATCGCTAAATTACTTTCGTGGGGCAGTGATTGGTCGCTGTAATCAATTACATTTTTTTAAAAAAGAAGTAACTGTGGCCGACCAGATAACAGTACGCATCGAGCGGTCGGGCAGGCCCGAATGACACCAGTTTCCCGCGCGCACGTCAGCAGCCGTTCACAGTATGGTCTCCGCCGTTCGCGGCTCGCGTCTTTCATCTCCCGCTCCGCGTTCACTCTTTCATCCTTCGATGTGCTCGTTCGCTCGGTTACGCCGCCGACTCTTGCCGCAGGAACAAGCTGCGCTCTAAAACTGTAGCATCACCTTCGTCGCCGTCTGAGGTCCATTAAGGGCGCGCATAAGCAAGGGTTCGTTAGCCTCTGAACTTCATCCGGCCCAGCGGCATGAATGCTACAGGAAGGAAGGCCACGATGACCTGCAGCTTACACGTGTCGTGATGCGTCTGTCACAAGGGAGGGTGGGTCCTTCCGAAAAACAGGAAGCGCAGAGAATCCTCCGTCTTCGTCTGTTTCGCGACGAACAGGTCTAGCGCGGAAAGGGTTTGTCCAAAGCTGCAACGATGGGCTCTACAGGAACCCGTACACAAAGCCGCTTTCCTTTTGTCGCCCTGGAAACGAGCCAGCCGCCCCATTTACAACTGCCGCCTCCCGTTGTACCGAGGCCGGCGGTGCGAGCTGCTCGGAAAGCTGCCGAGTGACAGCCCGCTGTCACGCGCTGCGGCGCTTTTTACGGCTTTCGTCTGCGCTGCATGGAGGCAAAGCTACGAGGCTTCGGGAAAGCCGCCTCTATAACGGAAGCCGCGGTTCACAGCGACGTCGTCGCAGGCAAGCAGTGTAGTGTACCCTACACTGTAGTACCTGGTTTTCGTCGTTGCGTGGGTGGACCAAAAAAAAAAAAAAAGATAGTAATCAACAGGGTTGGAGTGCGGTCAAGGCCACTGTGACTGCCGAAGGGTTACGAGAAGTTGCGCAACCGCTTCCTCC